>NC_142009.1:98281068-98435443 GCF_049901735.1 Notechis scutatus
GAAATTATTAAAAATGCATTAAGTGCAATATATGTAGAAATAGATCAATTCGCTATGGATGTGTACTTTTTAGTGAAAACAAAAGATGGGCCCTTTCATTTTTTAAATGTAATTTCTACCAATAAAATACAATGCATTCTAACAATCTAGGGAAAATAAAGGATACATAGCATTTGAATCAAATGTTTAAAGCTAGGAGATTGGACATTGTCTAGTTTGAGAGCAGTATACTAATACAAACCACTACCCAAACTATGCTTACAAAAAAGTAACAGAACAGAGCTAGAGTTACTACTGCATGTAATGAAAATCCAGAATTCCTCAGGCTTTGACTTACCTGGGAAACAGCATGCTCTAGTTTGCTTATTCATGCTATTTGATTGTCTTCCTTCGATCATACTGCCAGCGGGATGACCAAAAAGAATCAGGCAGCTCCAAGTCTACTCATCAATGCACATCAGGCACTTATTTCTTTATGAATAAGCCAGAGTCAAAACCCATGGGGTGGTATGCGTGTTGTGTTTGCAAGCATTACGGGGAATCAAAACCAAGCAATGTTTAATGATGTACGTTTTGCAACTATAAGAGAAAGACTTATTCACAGAAAATACATTACAGGGATAAGCAAATCTTAGCACCTAGCTAACTTTAGACCACCAGGAGAAGAGTCAAAAGAGAATGTCCTCTGGGTATCCATAAAACAAAGAAGAGACATAAAATAAATTCTTAACTTTCTAGGCCATTAACTATTACGTTAGTTTAAAAATCTATCCACTTGGCCAAGTGACTCTAGGAAGCTTACAGGAAGACTCTAGGAAGCTTATATTTAAAAAGAATAAAGAAAATACAATTCACAGAATAAGACAGCCACACCATGTAATGTTTAAATATTTTCCCATGTCTTTGTATTTTATCTTATTTTGAAATTAGTTTTGGAAAATATATACACAAAGAGTTAATGCCACTGAACATACACCTCTAAGAGCAATGATTCTGGTTCTTGTTTACAAAACAAAAAGGCTAGCATGTTCCCAGTTCTCCTATCACAACCACAGTTATACCTATCCACAGTGTGAGCCACACCTGCTACTAAGATATGCTAAACAAGAAAGGTGAAGCAATATGTACACACAAAATGTCTACATTCCTGGGTGATATAACCTTTTGAAGAGATTTGGATTACTTCTAAGAGTCTAACTTCTAATTAAACATTCAAAGGATAGCAGAAATGTATATATAGTTGAAGTATTTATAGCCTGCCCTACCCATTATCCAGAAGATTTCAGTGCAGGTTTCAATCTACAAAAGGGCTTGGATAGTTTAAGAGGCAACTTTGCTAAGCTAGTACTTTTAAAATGTTTGGAACTCCAGAACTGCAAGGCAAAGTATTTTAGCTTTTTTGTTTTTATTTATATTATATATGGATTTTGGTTACAAATTACTTCTTATCCATGTGACCCTGATGAGTTAGATTGTGTATACTTTTTTCTTTTTTAAATAAACAAATACAATAGTTATATGTAGCTGCAGTTTGAAGACTGAAAGATTCACATTGGAAAATGCTGATTATGACAATGAAAGCAACTAAAGAAATGAAGATATTTGTACACTTCAAATAAAACTGGATTATGTCATAGCTCTTATATAACTGGACACTAAACATACTTGTTGTGTACAGAGAATAAACTATTGTTCTGTGTTAAATATGCCATTGTTCATAATGCATGAATTACAACGAAAGTACTGTAATATAAAAATACTTGAATTGTTTTCTCTGCAAATTAAAACCTTCCAATGATATTCCCAAATTACACATTCATTGCATTACATATAAATACTTTCTTTTATGGGAATTCACAAGGTTGTACTCTCACTCAAAACAAAACAAAAGATAAAGCTAGTACAGGTAGTCCTCAAGTTACAACCCCAATTGAGTCCAAAATATATGTTGCTAACATTCATTAAGAGGGTTTGTCCCGTTGGGAATATTTGGTGTTTTCCATACCTACGCAAAAGCTATTCTGGCGGTTGTTGTAATGTGTAGCAATAAATATTTTGCCTCTTTTGGTAGTTTATCCTTGATGATTCCTAGAAGGAAGGTTTCCGGTCTGAGCTCAATCTCATACCCAGTAATCTCTTGTAACCAATTTTTGATTTGGATCCAATATAACACCAAATATTCCCAACGAAGAATTGATAATACATAAAATAACGGAAAGTGCTGAGATGAATATGTTAACATTGGGATTGAAAGGAAAAGATGACTCAGAATTCTTTTTAATCTGGAACAACTGGCATAAATGGCTAGCAAACAGAACTAAGAAGGGAGACAAGAGATTTAATTGAAACAATCCTTATGAGAGTAAAATGTAAATATGTAAATTATATAAAGATATAAAGATAATAATTATAGTGGAAATTATTATTTAATATTAGTTAAACGTAATGTAACGTATTATGATATTTAAGAACCTGTATAGATGCCAAGAATGTTGTTGGAATTGAGATATTTTATGATGTAATAAAAGAAACTTAATAAAAATATTTTTTTTTAAAAAAAAGAGGGTTTGTCCCATTTTACAACTTTTCTTGTCACAGATGTTAAGTGAATCGCTGCATTTGTTAAGTGAGTAACATAGTTGTTAAGTGAAATTGGCTTCCTCTTAGACATTGGTTGTGAGAAGGTCCCAAAAGGTGATCACAAGATCCTGGGACACTACAGTGGTCATAAACATGAACCAGCTTCAAGCATCTGAGTTTTGATCATGAGGTTGCTGCAACGATCACAAGTGTGAAAAACGATCCTAAGTCACTATTTTCACTGCCGTTGTAGCTTTGAACAGTCACTAAACGAACATTTAAGTCGAGGACTAACTGTATGTATTTTGTACTAAAACTAGCTAAAAAGAAAATGAAGTTCTTCCAATAGTTACCAAGATTTGGACTCTTGTTTAAATGAGCATTTTGAAACTTCAGAAGAAGCAGATCTGTACAATAACAAGTAACTTGCCATCAATAGCTGTTCTGCTACTTGCCCAAGACATTGTAAATGAAATCCTGTAACATGACGCCTTCCACAATGCAAGCAAAACCTTATGTAAAGCTTGATCCATAACTTTATTAACAAAATCAGGACACTAGAACTTTCTCAGTCAGGCACAGACTCAGATATATAACTGTATCCACGCTGAATACTTTTGTGGGCAATATATGTAAATACTATGTATGATAAGAGTAATGTAATCCTTTTGGACTTGTTTGATCAATCAACAGTTTTAATATCAATGATTAAGGCAACCTTCTGGACTATCTATGAAAGTAAGAAAGAAGCCATTATTTAAAACTAAGTAGGTGTTTGCAATCAGTGGAGCGGAGTAGAGATCAACCCTTCACATTCCCAACTGTGGATCCTGGTGACACAGGGGTTGACATTCTCCTTCCTCTAGCCACTATGCAAGATCATCTAATGTTATAAAGTCAGATTTGAATCAGGTACACAGATGACAATTAATTACTTATCCCAACTCTGAGCCATGAAGAAGATATGGCCAAAGTTCTGTCTTTGATGTTTGGAGGCTATGAGGGTCTGGATGGGAATAAACATTAGACTTCACAAGACTGAATATATTTGCGTGCAGAAGCCTTTCAACTGGAGATACTCTATCTTTGGCCCTGGACAGGGTTATGCTTCCTTGTACAAAGCAAACTTGTAAGCTGGGAAACCTCTGGGCTCACAGCTCTTATCAAGAAGAGCAGGTGGCAGCTGTGGCGAGAAGGGCCTTTACAAAGATCCACCTTCTGCACCAATTTTGGGATCAAGAGACTTTGCTCATTGTCACTCACCTCCTGTTTGGAATAATGAAATATGCTCCACATGGAGTTGCCTTTGAAGACTTCCCAGAAATTGCATTAGACTGCAAAGGAACAATTGAACAATTCAACTGCTGTTAGCCAATCTATCCATGTAACATCTCTACTTCAAGAAGTGCACTGGTTATCAGTTTATTTCCAAGGGATCTAAAATAAATACATTGAACATGCAGGTTGTTATCCTCAAAGCCCTTCATGGGTCAGGATCCTCTTCTCCCAATGATCTCTGATCCTTTGTTGAGAAGCATGAGAAGGAATTCCCTCTTTCTTCAAACTCTCACAAAAAGTCACTTGCAGAAATCCTGGGATCAGTACTTACCCGCCTTCTCTGGAGGAGCACTCCATTGTTCTTGTCAGCACTTACCCACTTTCTCTGGAATCTCTCTACCAATCTTCCATAATTGTATTGAAATATGTTTTGAAACAGATTTCAACAGCAAGATTTCAAAGACTGGATGGGTTATCTTAGTCTCTCCTGAAAAGCTTTTCGGTAATGATTGTTCCTTGGGCTATTATTTATTATATTGTGATATTTATGCTGTTTTGTTTGGTTTTTAATCTCATACTATTTAATCTCATTTGTTTTTAATCTCATACTATTTTAATCTCATACTAGAACAGTAAGCCTCTCAGAGTCAGAAATGACTGGTGAGCCATAAGCCTAATAAACAAATAAAACCACAATAAAGTTTAAAAATATAAAATAATTGCCAAGTTAATTTTAAATCAGTGATAAATTAAAACATATTTAGAACAGTTTAGTACTCTAAGATAAATAATTCTAACCTAGAACATTTTTCAAGTTTGATTTTTAGAGCTTTTGAATTCAATTTTGTGTGATATATTTTAATCAGAATAATATGTTGCCCAGAAAAACATAAGTACAATTATCCAAAAATAAAGTGGCAAGGATAACATATGGATCATGGAATGAATTCTGGTTAAAAAAAGTTGCAAGCTAAGTAAGATTAAAAAGAACATGAAATTTTTACCTTGGACTGTTTCAGTATATTTAATAGCAATATAATTTACAGATATCAGCAGTTAAAGATTTTCACAGCTTGGAAAGAAATATTATCACCTCTTAATGTCTCTATGTAACCTATACTTAAAGTCACAGTTAAGGAGCTGCCACAAAACATGGTAACTGCTTCATTCACTTACAAAATTGTTAGTTGCTGAAAACAAAGTGGTTGTCCATGCACAGTCACTTGAAGATAACAAGGAAAGCTTCTGAAGCAGCCAGGGGATTCTGGAAAAAGTCATGGCTGCTTTAATTATTTAAAGAGAGGTGCTGCATATGCTCGCCCACGTATTCCTTAGTAACCAGTTTGAAGGATTTGCATAGTCTTTATACAAAGGCTACAGATAATGAAAAAAAAATTTTTTTTAACAGTCTCCAAATAATCTTATAAAAGTGAGTAGCCCACATGGTTTTATTACTTACTGTTCACATGGACCCTTTTATTAGTTGTGGACCCTCCGAAAAAACAAAACAAAAGTTCTTTGAATCTCCCTCCCTTGAAGAAAATAAGCAGTGGGTTTCTATCTCAAACTGACATTTAAAGGAAGGTACTGGAAATGAAGTAGATGGGTCCTGACTCTATATTTCATCTTGAGGGTGCTTCACTGTGACAAAATAGATTTTACAACTCTCTTAAGAGATTCACATCTAGTGTAATCATTAAGACTGGCAACTACGAAATGAACCATAATGACATTTTAAAAATAAAACACATGTATAATAGAGTCTCTCTGGATAATCACTAAATGACAAATATCTAGTGGAGACACTGAAATCAATGTACAGCTTCTACTAAAAAGGGAAATTTTAAACTTGATTAGTAAGAAAACAAAAAATAAAACTACTCATATCAAAACATCTCTATACAAACATGTGTAGAATACTGTGGACATTAATTTATATTCCACCTTTGTTATTTCGATAAGAAACTCAAGGCTGCAAAAGTATCTAACACCTTCCTCCTATTTTTTCTACAATCACCACCCTGTGACATGAATTGGTCTGAGAGTGACTGGCCTAAAGTCACCCAGCCAGCTTCTTCAAGAATCAAAGATGTGGGAGAGGACAGAGAAAATAAACCATGATGAGAAAAGACTATAGTTTTGAGGGCTTTTAACTTTTTATAAGTAATCCTGTATGAGTCATGATATAATGAGGCATATAAAATTATGCCGTGGAAAAATAATTTCTTTGTTTATTCTCATAATTGGAAGCCAAGGTGATACAATCAAGCTTAATGATATGGGACCAAAAACAGCAAAGCTCTACTAATCTCTAATCTGTAAACCCTAATCTACTAGCACAAGATATCATAGTGGTTAGCAACTTGCAGAACATTAACATCTCCTTAAAATAATTCAATTATTTCTTGGAACATAAGACCAATAACTGTTTGTGGAACTATGTGGATCTCTGAAGAGGTGTTCTATTTCAATGAGGCTTTGAATGAAGCACCTTGCTTTTCTTTGACAAGCTAGAACAGCTGCTTCGCTCCGTAACAGCAGCTTCCATGCCTGTGCCCTGCTTACATGAATGCCTCGTTAATGGAGCAGAGGAAGTTGGGCCAACCTCAACTCTCTGCCAAGACAGAGTGACGCTTCTCCATGGAAAGGAAAGTCCACTCAGCCAGATCACAGGAGACATGCAGACAACCTACTGATAGCTAATCAGCAGTACTGCCACTAGACTGAAATCAATTCTGGTCTAGATAATCACATTCACCTTCAAGATTGTGCTAGCACAACCCTAACTCACTATCTTCTTAGCACAAGCCATTTGACCAAAGCAGTGTTGTTAAGACTGAGCCAAATTAGACTGTACTGTAATTTATATATTTTGCTGATTTTCCATATATAGAAGACCATCATTTTTCATTGACCTAGCATTTTCATTGTAATTTTGTTTTTCAGCCTAAAAGTGAACCATTCAATCTTTTGCACTTACTTTTCCAACAATTATACAATTACAGAACATGTCTAGTTTGTTTTGCCGGACATATCCTTCAGCCTACAACAACATTTCAATTCCAAGCAATTTTGGATGATACTGCTTATTGGGCTTAGACTAATTCCGTGATGGTGAGCCTATGGCACACGTGCCAGAGGTGGCACACAGAGCCCTCTCTCTGGGCATGCGAACCATCACCCCAGCTCAGCTCTGCCGCACATGCCTATGTGTGCCTTCCACCGGCCAGCTGGTCTTTGGGTCTGTGCTGTGCATGTGTGGGGCCGTGGCGTGGGAGGGGGTTGTGCATGAATGTGAGAAAATAACAAAGAAATAATAAATCAAGGAAACAAAAGGCATAAGAAAAGGAAAAGGAACTATTAACTAAAATCAGTTCACATCAACATCATTCACTATAGTTTTCCATAATTATCTAGTCTTACAAGCCATCTCAGCTTCTACTAGGCTTATGCACCACTTCCTACATTACATTTTATTCTTTAGCGTCTTCCCTTTTTTGAAAATCTGATTCACTCCCTCAATTGTATCTTACTCAGTTCTTCATCCTCCTTTTCAACCCATTCATTTTTTCTTCTTGGATTTGGCAATTTGCAATACAATTCCCACTTGTTTATTCTATGTGGCCAAATCATCTTGGTGTACTGTTCTTATACTGGTCACTTGATTTTTGATTTGATTTCTATTCCTTCAGCACCCATTTATTCTTGAGCCCATCTCTTTTTATTTTACTATGGCACTATTATTTATTTTACTACGGTAATCTCTATCAAATTCAACTTTTATGTTTCTCTTGACACACCTAATTCTCAAAATGGATAGAAGCATACTCTTAGGCATTTTTTCTTTTTTTGACAATTTCTTATATATAATTCTACCAAAATGCCTTTTGGTCTATTCCAAAAATGCCTTTATTTTACTAAATGACTTCTTTCACTAAGGGTTAGAGGACACTCATCTGGTGCTGTAAGGCAAGTTGATCCAAAGCTTCCTAACAGCTGAAAAGCAGTTAACAAGCAATATTAAAACTTACCAGTAAAAGCCAATATATGCAAAATACAGTTGAGCAGAAAAGCAAAAATAACAAACCAACAACAAAACAGATCAAACCAACAAGGAAAGAGAAACCTATACTGTAACCACTTAGGTTGGAAGAAATGGTGAACCAATGACTCTATTAAAAGAATGATGAGCTGGTGAGAATGAAGAGCTTGCAGTAATTCTTCTCTGGACAAGGAGAGGACTTGAGGTTATCAATACATGCTCCAGACACTTGCTACTGGAAATGGCAACACAGTAATCTCCCGAAGGCATTAGAGCTGAAGGAGATGAAGGAATAACCATTTTTCTAAAACCACATTTGGTGTCCTCAAAAAACAACAACAACAACCCACTGGATTTGCATACTTCCTTTTCTAATCAATTCTAAATATTGCTTGTTAACTGCTTTTCAGCTGTTAGGAAGCTTTGGATCAACTTGCCTTACAGTACCAGATCAGTGTCCTTTAACCCTTAGTGAAAGAAGTTTTAAATACAAGCTTAAGGATTTTTTTTAAAAAAATACTTTGGAATGAACAGCAAAAGGGTGAATTTTGATTTCCTAAAGTTACAAATGGGGTGAGCGTCCAGATGGATTTGAAATAACATTTTGCAATTAATTATAAGAATCCTTCAATACTGGTGTTTTGAATTCTCTAAAAAACATGATAAGACTTTGAAGGTTGGATAATAAGGTAATAAGGTAATTCTTAACTTACAATCACAAATGGGACCAAAACCTCCATCACTAAGTGAATTGTGTCCAATTTTACCACCTTTTTTTGCTGGGGTTATAAGTGAACCATTATAGTTGTTAAGCAACTCCTGCAATCAATTAAGCAAGCCTGGCTTCCCCCATTGACGTTGTTTGTTGGAAACCCTGGGAAAGTTGGAAATGGAGATCACATGACATCAGGATGCTGCAACCATTGTACATACAGGCTAGTTACGAAATTTTGATCATGCGACCACATGGATGCTACAATAGTCATAAATGCAAGGACCAATCATAAATCACTTTTTTAGCACCATCATTACATGATCTTTAAATGAATGGTTTAAATTGGGAGAATTAGAAGGAATTAAAGATTACAATTAAAAGAGAAGAATGCTGAAATGTCACTAATTATTAAAGGGGATATACAAATAAAAATCCAAGATGGTGACCTAGATAATTTTGTAAGATTTACAAATTAACGCTCTGAAAAATGTTGGGATAAGGGACAAAGACAAGAATGAAAAGAAATCAAGTTCAAGGCTATTACTTGAACAGATAAAGATCCAGATTGTTAAAAGTAAAAGGAAGAAAGATGTAGTTGGTTTATTTGATCAAAGCTAAACAGATATATTATCTCTAGTAAATTTTAATGGACTTTTGCTGATCAACATTCTTTTCATTCTAATTTTTTAGTTCGTATTATCTTTAAAAATATAAAAAATGAACCTTTTTATCAATTATACAACTATCAGCAATCAATATCTTGAGTCTATGAAGTACATTTTTAAAAAGTGCAATTGTGATAAACTGTCTACATGCAAACTTAAGAATGTTTGAATTCCTTTAAATGCCAAATCCTTCTTTGTCTAACTATTTTTATTTCTTATGTTTTATGTCAGGAGTGGGTTTCTTAGCAACTGATCATGAACTGAATACATACCAAGCAGTGTTAGTGGAAGGAATGCAGAGATGACCTAGTCCAGCTCCCTTGCTACCTTAAGGTATGCTGATTTCATACCAGCACTATCAATCAAGTGTCAATTTGCAGCTCTTCTTTTTCCCTTAATGAATTTTTAACAGCAAGAAAGAAAAGGCAGAAGATGTGTGGGAAAACATGCAAGTGGAAGATTGTAATTTCTTGATCTTCACCCTGATCTCCACCCATACAATTTCACAAATACAATATAATTATTGCATCATAAACAAATATGATATAATTATTGCATCATAAACATTTGGTCTAAAAGTATTCATAGATTGCCTTGTACAATCCACAAACAGGGATATGGTAAATATTATATGTTTAACTCTTCCTGCGAAGGTAGCCTTTGTCAGTCAAGAAATTTTGAAATACACATTTTTAATTTCTTAGTGCATGCTGAAGAAAAGTAAAAGTCTATAACAAAATTTAAGTTTCTCTCAACTCTTCCAGGATCATTAAAATTAATAAACATTGTAGTACAATACATACTCATATGCATCAGTGCCTTGCACAGATCAATCACAGTGAAATGATTCATGAGCAGACAATGAAAAGTGGTCCAATAAGGAAGAAAACATTTTTCAACAGTATTCAATATTTTGGAATATATGTAACATATAGTTGACCAAGGATATAAAGCAATTAAACTATCAAACGGTCAAGAGTTTTATCTTCTCTCTTTTAATAAATCAATGCTATGGCATTAAGGTTTGTTTAGCAGGAATCAAGAGAGCTAAAATAATGTCATGAACTCAAGAATTAAGTTTCATAGTTGGCCTTATATAGTATTCTACTTCATAAACTTTGAAACTGTACAACTTTATGTCATGCCCCATTTCAGCTCAAGTAAACTTTGGCACATTTTAAATTAATTAGGGGTTGTGTGCATAGGTCCTTCTATGTTGAGCCAAAAAGACAAGGAAACCAAACCCAGTAACATTGGATGTCTGGGACAAAGAAGGAAATAGAGTATTTTGATATCATTCTCTTTCCCCCCCAGAAACATCTGATTGCAATGAACTCACTCATCCTTCGGCTTGATTCCATAGGACAAGTCCTGAATATTGCCTTTTTTGATTACATGAAATAAAAGAAAATAAAGATTTGAAATGGCCAACTAATACATGTTACTGGTAAATGCTCCAGGTTCTTCAAAGTTTAATATAAAAACAAATATGATACTTTTAAGACAACATCTCCTCCCTAAGAAATTGCATGTAAATAAGCAAAATAGGCACTATTCTGAAGGACAAGATTTAGATCCCACCACACACAACTGAGAGTTGATAGATTCACTGAAACACCCTCCTAAGCTAACACACCTATCATTGGCCATTTTCTTCTTCCAGACTATCTTTTGAACCACCTGTCATGTCGAGAAAATAAAGCATCTTAAATGGTATCTTACCAACTATTATAAAATTTGTTGCTGTTCTCAAGGTTAATTGCTTTTCTCACTCCTTTATACTAGACTCTATGCAGTTCAAATCATTCACCCCCATGCAACTAGGACAGAATTGCAATAGTAGGAAAAGTATTTCACAACCAGTGCCACCTAATTCATTCAATCAAGGTACCTTCACAAACTAGCTGATTGGAACTGCATCTCTGAAACACCTTTTCACTTACCAAGTTAAAAGTGTTCAGCAAAACTACAGTAGTTGGAATCTCGGACACACAAGGTCAGAGACCGACACTGATTTGCTAGTTGTCTCCTTTTCAATCTGTGACCAAGGCAGTTTCATCATTCCAATAAAATTACACGGTCCGGTTATCTGAGCTTTTTACCACCCGCTTAAAAACAATACGCTACACTTAATCCCTAAGCACTGCCTCTCACCTGATCATCTAAAACCACTTTATAATCACGATCGCAAAGCGTTCACCCGTTTTAATTAAGAAGAACCAATTCCAAGGCTCCGCTTTAAGCCGCCCTGAAGACAAGTTAACTTTTCATGCCTTCCTGAACTACACCTTCCGTGGCAATTTAGCCGAAGTCCAAATTCCCTTTCAAAAAGCATTCGGCTCTAGTAAAGATCCTAGCTCTCTCTTGAGTTGGCGGGCCTTCAGTGGGAAAGAGGTCTCACTTTTTAACACCACCACAACGCTTCCCACGCTCGGAACACAGCCCACTCAGTTCAAGGAGAGCACAGAACCGGAACCCCGAACAAAAATCTACCCCGTTCTCACGTTTAGCAAGTACCTACAGCGCTGCCACACTTCGCGCTATCTTTCTTCTAATTTCTGCTTTCCTCGCGTTGCCCTGAGCCCACACCCCTCTTTTTGCACTTTCTTTCGCAGGGGAGTCTTCGGATGGGAGGGAGGGGGGGGATCGGGAGAGACAATCAAAAGGATGCCAAAGCAGCAGCCCGCTTACTCACTTACCAGTTGCATGCCACAGATAAAGAGCAGCGTGCACCTGCCGCTGCAGTAACCCATGGTTTCCCCGAGCCCTCGCAGCAGCCCCGCAGTCCCACGCAGAGCCCAGCCGTATCCAATCAGATGGTGGGAAAGGCTAAGCGAGCCTGGGCAGGATTCAAGGGGCTCTTATCTGCCGCCATTGCGTCCCGGGAAGGGGCGAACATCAGGCTCGCCTTAGCTTCAGCAGCAGCAGAAGCAGCAGCCGCCGCCGCGCCAACAATCGCCTTCGGCGCCCTCCCGCCTCTCGTGCAAAGCGGCGCGGGCGGAAACGGTGTCCCGGCATCCAGCGAGCACGGCGGCGGTGTCTCCCAAAGGCATCCGACGGCCTTTGCAAGTTTGTTGGCCAGCCGGGCTCAGCTCTTGATCCATCCAGCCATTCGGGCAGGTGGGGAGGAGAAAAGCAAGCGAGCTCAGCCCCCTTCTGTAGTCTGACTCTCTCTCTCTCTCTCTCCCGCGTCGGCTCTTTTCTCACGCCCCGCTTCACCCGCACCCCCACCCACCCCCGCTCCTTGTTTTGTTTCGCCTCAAGACAACAGCAAGCCCGAGCCTCTTGTCAGCGCTCGGTCGGGGCTCCTCTATGCCTCGGTCCCGCCGTTCAGTGGCAACGCGGCTATTCCCAATGCAGCACAGCAACAGAAGGAGGAGGAGGAGAAGAAGAAGGGAGCTGGCTGTTGCTCAGAAGCGTGACAGGCGCTGTCTCTCAATGTTTGCAAGGCAACCGCCGCCGCCGCTCCCTGCTCAGCCCAGTTTGAAGCACGCGGGGCGGCGGGGAGGGAGGTTGGAAGGAGGGAGAGAAAGGAAAGGTTGGGGGGGGTAGGAGGGAGACCTCCCGATCCCCCTTATGACCTTAACTCTGGCCTAGACTTCGGGGACATCTTCCATCTCACGCGCACACCCAGCCTCTCTCCTCGCTTCCCCCCTCCCTCCCTTTTTTTTGCTTTCTTTTCTGAAATGGCACCTCGGCGTCGCGTCCACCCCCGCCTGCGTCGCGGCGGAAAGCGCGAAGTTGAGAAGAGACTGTAGCGGTGCTTTTTGAGCGGGTTGCACACAAGGACCTCGGGGGAGATATGAGAAAGGGGGAGTCGCCTTTTTTGGCTGCAGCCGTCAGAGGGGAAATGAGGGGCGGCCTCGGCGGAAAGAAAGGGTCCCCGGGCGCCGCCACCTGCCTGCTCTTCGGGGGCACGTCAGGGAGAGCTTGGCTGGCTGCGCTTCTGCTACCTTCCTCCCCAACTAAGGAAGCGATGGGAAGCTGTGTCTGTGGAAGTGGACGCCGGCTCAGGCCAGCGGCGCGGCGCTCTCTACTGCCGCCTGCTGGGCCTTGGTTGCAGAGGCAAGCTCAGGTAAAGGAAAGCAGGCCGGCGTGCCCATCAACGAATGATTAGCGGCCACCTCGGCTCGTGAAACAGCGAAAGAGAAGCGGTTGCTAAGTGGGGCTGCTTGCTCTTTATATTGCGCTTCCCATCCACCCCGCTGAGTTTCTTTACCCATTCCTATCGACTGCAAATCTCTCTCTCTCAAACAAATGCAAGAAAATGAGAGAGAGGGCATCTTTTCTTGCATTTTTCTTTGAAAGAAAATTCTGTTTGCCACGCAGCTGCTGAAGAGAATAGAGTTTTGTTTTTGTCCCCCCCCCCCCCAGAAGAATGCAAGTCTCATTGTAACAAAAGCAAGTCTACTTCCCGTCGGCTTTAATGGAAAAGAACACCTGGTTTTAAAACAGTTACATTCAAATTTTCTTGAAGACTTGAGTCTATATACTACTGAAACGCTCTATAACCTTTTACTGGGTGAAAGAGGGCATCACTTTTGAACCTAGGTATCTCAAATGTGCAAATTTGCAAAATACATCCAAAATGACTCGCAAAGGAATGAGATTGGAAAAAGTTGTGGGAGCAGGGATTCAAGGGAGGGAGGGAGATAAGTGGTGGCTATTGTGTTCTAGTGATTTTCATTTTTAATGTTCTGGCAGTTTCCCAGCCACTCTCTCAATTCCTTACTCACTCTGTCCCTACCCAGCTGTCACTTGCCTGCCTGCTGAGAAGGGGAGGGAGAGAGGAAGGAATCTCCCATCAACCTTTTCTAGACTATTCACACACACATCCATTTGTGTCCCCCCACATGCCTTCCCTGACCCACACCTTGAAATGGGAAGATAGATTCATTTTATTACAAATTATTTCATTTCAACTATAGAAACAATGTTAACGGTAAAGGAAGATGAAAATATACTTTTATGATGGATGGTGTGGCTTACAACTTCATTTGGTTTACTGTAATCCTGTTTGTGGGGAAATTGGTAGTTGGGTATTTAAGACTCCTTAACAGTCAGGTAGCATTTACAGTACCAGCATTAGAAGTTGAACTGAAGGGAGAAAGAAAGAAGAACTGTTTTGTTCTGATTATTTTTTCAGCTTTCTCCAAGTATTACAAGTCACTACTGTATTTTAAAAGATAATTAAAACACTGTGACTTACCCATTGTGACTAGAATAAGTCAATATCCATCTGATGGGTGTCAGCAGATTCTACAGCTTTTTCAGTATATTCAAGAACAGAAGCTAAAAGGAGAAAAATGCTTCGGCAAGACTAGGCATATCTTTCCCACTCGTTTAAAGTAATATGCATTGCCTGCCATGGGGTAATGGTTAAGGTATGAGGCTAGAAACCAGGAGACTGGGAGTTCTAGTTCTGCTGCAGATGCAAAGCTCTTGGGTAATTCTGGCCCAGTTACTCTTTCTCAGTCCTAGGAAGAATGAAATAACAAACCAAGAAAACTGCAAGGACTTGTCCAGGCAATTGCCAGGAGTAAGAAGAAACTAGAAGACACTCAAACAAGTACAAAATTGGTAGTATGGTGTCCTGTAGAATAGCATTTTTAAAATTATATTCTGTGGAACTTTAAATCTGCAAGAATTGGGTGAGGTTCATGAGAGATTAAGGAGGAAACTTAAATAAAGTCAGTTTTCTGTCACTAGAAGTTTGCTCTTGATCTGGGATTCTCACCAAGTTTCCACAGCCTGAAAAAGAAAACTTCTACTCTAGATCTTTTTTTTAAAAAAAAAAACAACTACATTTTATATATCCCAAACAGAATTATGGGTGGCAAACAATCAATGTTGTAATTCAGAAATCTTTGAAAATCACATTGGAAAAGTCGTATCTAAACTGGTTATTCTCAAGTGATGGTATGGATACTGAAAGTGGGATTTAGATGTAGCCTAGATGGGACACAAGGCGAGACACTAGAACTTTAACTGAATATTTGATTGAGTTTTCTTCTACACCAAGACTGGCACACAGAACTAATTTATTTCAGTAGTAGCAGATTCTTAGCTAGCCTCCGACAGCATTGTTTATTAAGAGATCAGCCTCTTCGAAAATGTGTATCATTACCATCATCCTTAGAGGATCTTGAATCTGATCTATGTACAGACCACAATAGATTCTGATACATATATTGGTTCATGAAGTCCTTGTAAAAATTTCATTCTTTTTCATGTAGTCTTTTCATGTTTTCAGTGTTATCTTTTGTTTTCTAACAATGCAGTAAATAAATAAATCACCCAAAGTTCTCATGACATTTCAGAATAAAAGCATGAAATTTACCAGTTTCACTTGGTGCATATTGACATTTTTGTCCTGTTTCTGTAGCCCATCTTCTGCGAAATAGAAATTACCTTACTTGATCTAGTTGAATCTTACAGCAACAGATCAAAAGATCCTATCTCTGAAGGCGTGTTGGTTTCGGAGGTAAAAACCAAAGCCACAGAGCACCTACAGAGCACTTACAGTTACCTCTTCCACTAACATGTTATCATCACCTTTTGCTTCTGATAATACAATGGTGGGTTCACAGTATCAGTTATTTTTATATGCCAATTCTGGATCATTATTCTATGTTATTTTCTACTCTGATATAGATGAGTTCAATTGGTTGGGAAATATTCAGTTTATAAGATTAATTGGATGGGAAAAAAATTCCTTTAAGATCACTAGATCAATATAACATATTGTTAAATTGTACATGTAACTATTTGTTGCGTGTACAAATACACTAAATAGGATTAAACATACTAAAATACTTCTAAACATTTAGAAATTAATTTGTCAAATGTTATAGATAAGATTTCTATGGATATTACAAATAGCCCTTGTTTATTGACATTCGTTCAGTGCCTGCTCAGAGTTAAAATGGCACTTATGACTAGTCTTTGAAGTTCTAGTTGTCACAGCATCTCTGCTCTTGTGATCACAATATGGATGCCTGATAACCAGCTCACATGATGGTTGCAGCATGGTCACACAATCACCACTGGGGATCTTTGTTGTTGGAGTTCAATCTGAACAAGCTCAAGGTTAACCTCCATCCTATCTAGATTGTTGGGGTGCAATTTGCAAAAGCAATGGGGAAACTGGCAGGGAAGGTTGCGACTCACGCCTTTGGGTGAGAGTGTGCAAATGGCTTGTGATGGAGGAAATCACTCACACTTTCCTGCCCAGCACCAGCCTACCAAAGTCCCTCTGCACTCGTACCATGTATCACAGGCCATGTATCCTCTGCCAGGCAGTAGCTATCTCCAGCTCTGCTGTGCTCACCATGCCTTAACCACCATTTCCTGGCCTGATTGCAAACCACCAGGGACTTATTTAATGACTTGCTTAATAATGGCAATCGGGAGTGCTGGAATTGTCCTCATTAAGTATTGTGAATCATGTGGCATTATTCTTTCTGACCACATTGCTTAGTGAAAGAAATTCTAGTCCTAGTTATTGTCATTAACCAAGAACCACCTGTAATTAGTGGATTAAAATTCCACTTAATTGGTGGGTAAAATCAATATTAATGAAATTAATATTACTCCTAAATATAAATTTTAAGAGGCATCCTGGTGTTAATTCAAAATATTTTTAAAAAATTCATATTGCTCTAAGGAAATTTATATGACAAGACAGGCTGCCAAAAATGTTATTGGCTAAATTGGTAGGTACTATGTCATGAAGAAGAACATTTTAATTTGCCAGACTTTTAAAAAATATAATTGGGCATTTATTTGATTGACTATATTTATGTGGAATGAGAATTTAACTGAATATCAATCTCTATAGATTCTGTTCAAAAGTTATCCCTGTTTAGATTACTCAGATCAATACAAGCCAAAGAAAAAACTTTCATTTCCTGTCTTACATGCAGCTAAACATGTTCAACCCCTAAGGGGATGTAGATTGGATTTTGATGCTGGGTCTCATGAATATTTAATTTTATGGAAAAAACTCTGCTTTAAAAATAGGTGGTAAGATAGTCTTTTGAAAGAATGGGCAAATCAACTAAAATAGATACATTAATTCAATTATTTTGTAATTATGGTTTTACAACTTTTCAACAATGTGGAACTTTCTTTGCTTAATGCAAATCAATAGCAATATAATTAATTTAAGCATGTTGATTTTTTTTAATATGCATCATAAGCATTAATTTGAGATGCTATCATTTTTAAAAATTGAATCTAGTTCTGAAATTAAAACTCTTTAAGTTTGAAATTATGTGAGATGTTGCAAATATCTTTAAAGCTGAAATTACTGATATTTTTGATTTATGAAAGATTATGAGAGACTTTCAATATCCAATAACTGAGCATGAATGAGTGTTTAAAAACTTTGCTTCTTTGAATTTTAAATTCATCATTTTTTTTTAATTCCAACTATTAGATTTCTGAAAAATGTATCAATATAAATGTGTATGTCTGTGTGTTTGTGTATAATATAAGAGGTACATTAAAATGTATGATGTAATCAGGTCGCATTTTTATTTCTTTTTGGAAACATGTTGTAACATCTACAAGTAGATGTTTTATATATATTAAATATTTTCAAATTAAATATATCAATGATATTTTAATTATGTTCCAGAATTGTGAAATCTGATCATTTTTAGGAGTATTGGTTGCATCGGGCATGAGGAAGAATCAAAAGAATTTTAATGAGAAATTGGAATAGTGCTATTACCCAGATATCCAAGACTGGATTCAGGAAATAAGATATTTATCCAGTTTTTGAAAAAGATACTTTCAAAAAATAATAGTCTGTTTCCCTTGATGTAAGTTTCATGATATTTTATGAGAAAAGGTTCTTTTATACACAATTTGATACATTTAAAAATGATGGAATAAATTTGTGACATTAAGGTGATTTATATTAATTTACTATATTAGGTTCTTTTAGGGTTTTTTTCCTGTTCATTTGTTTGCTTATTTATTTGTCTGTTTAATTTGTTGGATATTACTGTTTTATTAAAATTTGTTTTTATATATTGTTTTCTCTTTTAAAATTTCATCACTTTTAAAATCACTTTTTGCTCATGGGTATATTACAGCTGGAGTGAGTGTCTCACTGTATATCATGAAATGATGGCCCCTGATCATCAAGAGCTAGATTGTTACTAACATAAGATATGCAACATCAGGTAAACATTGCTTCTATCTCCAGACACTGTACAATTATTGTTCCACCTCTGATTGTGATTGGATTGCAAGGCATGGTTCATGTGCAACTGACTTTACACTGAATGCACTAATATACAACTGAGTAAGTTATTTGATTTCTTTGTGAATAGTGATTCCATAGAATAACTACAATATTGCTTTCTATAATGTGTTTTTATTGTTTGTAAGCTGCTTAGAGTCGCTGTGAGCGAGTAGGTAGCTAAATAAATTTTCTTAATAAATATATATTGATAGTGTATTGTGTGCAGCAGATGATGAATAACGTAAAAAGGTGCATTTTTCCAAATGTCTATTCTGTTTAGCATTTTCCATCAAAATGTTACTCTGGAAAGTTTGTAGCTTTTTCTGATTAGAAAAAAGTGTTAAGTTTGCTAACAAATAAAAGAGATTAGAAGTTGAAAATTGTGACACTATTGAGGCAGTCTAAATTCTGGTTCTGTTTTAAGAACAAGTATGCCCATTATGCCCTGCCCATTACAATCACAAGTGATGACAACAATTACGAGATATCCTTGCTTAATGACCCCCATCTCCTGCTCTCCCTGATACCACTCTTAAAAGTACAGGTCATTAAGTCAACACTGGATACCTCATGGGAGGAGAAGGCCCTGAGAGGCTGGCCAGCCAGCTGGGTCTATAAAGGAGACAAATAAACGGGAAAAAACTTTGCAAATAAGGGCCTGGCACTGCATTCCAATGCCAAAGATGCTTCCAAACAAACCTCCATGATTGGCTGATGAAGCCATGCTTGTGGGTGGAGCCTCTGCCCCAATCAGCTAGTCACTGGGAAACTGCAAACCTCTCCTGGCTCTTGCTAGCTCTGAGGAAGTCAGCCGCCTTATGCAAAGCAACTGCTTCAGGACAAACTTCCAGAGGTTTCCAAGCTTTTTGCTGTCTTTGGGACCCAGCTTCTGCTGTAACCATTTGATGTGTGTTGATGCTGCCACTTTTTCTTTACCCCTGAACTTTTTCTTCAGATCCTCAAGGCAGACAAGCTGCAGAAAGATTTTATTTCCTTGCTTCATTCCTTCCTTTCCTCTATCTTCATTCTGGCAGTGACTCACCAAGATAAATAACTTAAAGATTTTGTCACCCTCTTTCCAGGCCTGCAGTAAATTTAGCAAATTAAGTGGTTAAAAGAGACTGAGATTAGAGAGTTGGAGGCAGAGAGTTTAGTTTCAGTTAATTGGGGGAGAAAGATCAAGAAGTCTATTCCTCCCAGCTTTTTTGTTTTCTTTATTGAAGAAATGTCAGATTCGAAGGGAAAGAGAGAAGATGTTAAGAGAAGGAAAGGTTTGGGGAAGTTTGTCCTGAAGCTGCCATGTTTGTATGCAAACAGATGGCTTCCCCAAAGCTTAGGAGAGGTTTACAATCTTCTGACAGTCAGCTGATTGGGTCAGAAAGCTCCAAAAGCAGCTGCCATTTCCACAAGTAATTGTCAGAGTGCCTAAAACTGCTTCCAGAAGGCATGGGGGGTAGGCCCAAGCAGTGTGGTGTCCTGTTTGAGGCGAGATGGTGGAGAGGTGGGGGTGTTGCAGCTTCCCTGTGGGCAGTTATAAGGGCAAATGACCAGAAGGGTCCTATACCCGTAAGTTTGAAAAAGATTCATAGGTAGCTTTTAAGGGGTCTGTCCAGGGGTGGGATTCAAATTTTTTAACAACCAATTCTGTGGGCATGGTTTAGTTGGTAGGCATGGTTTGGTGATCATATGACTGGATGGACATGGCCAACTCAATATCACTCACATTGAGGCACACATCTCCTCACCTGGCCTCTCATGACTGTGGGGATACTGCAACAGTCGTAAGTGTGAAAAATGGTCATAAGTCACTTTTTTCAGTGCCATTGTAACTTTGAATGGTCACTCCACACAAGCAAAGTACCAGCAAAGGAGGGAAAAAAAACTCCAGAGACGTTCCTGAGACAGGAAGTTTAGTCCTGCCAAGAATGTTATAAGGGTTAATAGAGAGGCAGTTTCTGTAAGCAACACCAGAATGTTTCCTTCCTGCCTTCCTTACAGGATTAGGCCAGTAATTTCTTCTAACAACCGGTTCTCCGAACTGCTTAGAATGTTAACAACGGTTCTAGCGAATAGGTGCAAACTGGTAGAATCCCACTCCTGGCTATGTCGTAACTTTGAACAGCTATTAAGTGGCCAGTCATATCTCAAGGACTAGTTGTAATTAGAAAGGTAGCAAATAAAGTTAGAGCTACCAGATCTGGGCTTCAAAACTCCTTATAATCCTAGACGGTATGGTGTTCATATAAGATGAATTAACTGCATTTATTAAGGTTAGCTCTGACATCACAATGCATGTTTTGCAAGACTTGCCATTTCTTACTTGCATCATAACCTCACACACAAATATTTAAGGGGCATGATTTGCATTAGCATATAAAAATGCACATTGTATCACTTGAGTCCCTCCCCTTCTAATGTGGATATCTCTGCCATCTCTCTAAGCATTAAGCCAACCCAATCCTGCTTAACCTTCAGAGTGAGGGAGATGTTGGCATCTGCTGAGATGATCATAAAGTAACTGAGGCATAATTATCCTTTCATGTGTCAAAATGTTCAAAATAACCTGTCTTCCGTGCTGTCCTTAATAACTGTACCGATGCATCCCACAGCAGGTTTTATGGGTGGATATTTAGGGACTGAGGTATAAGTAAAGATTCTGTATGTGATTATAAAGCATTAACATTAAAGATAAGCTTTAACTTAAAATTTCTAGGATGCTTGCATATGAGTGAAGAGTATGTGTTGTGTCTTAGATAAAACCAGCTTTTACAAAATGGAATTTCATTTTATAGCAATTAAATAAATGTAAAGAAAACACCAAAATCTAAACGGGTCTTCCTCATTTTTTAAAAAACATTTTTGTCAGGCAATATTAATTTATAAATATAATAAATATTTCAAACAGATTAAAAACAGTAAGCCTAACATGAGGATAGCTTATTGTGATCTACACCTCCCTTGTTTTCATCTCTCAATCTTTTTCCAGCCACACATTCTTTGCAAGCTTATGTTTTTCACAGAGGCCCTATCAGTACAAAATGAACGTATTTCAGGCAGTAATAGTATTAGGCATGATAATCTATAGCCTTTTCTTTACACAGCTATTATTTTTATGAAAGGAGAGTGGCAGTTTTGTGTAGTAAGCAAATAATCATTCAATAACAAAAGAGCAAATAAATTTTATAAATAATGAAGAACGTGTCCATGAGATGGATGGCAAATAAATTTTATAAACGAAGAAAAACATGTTCTCTTGACCAGCATCACATCTATTTGTACAGCTGGTCAGTAATAGATTACAGCAGTTACTACCATAATTCAGAAATTTGATCAGTTTTTGTATGTGTTTTAATATTCTGGTAATGTATTGCGTAAAGCATCCCATCTGGAAGGAGAGACCATCTTGCAAATATCTCTTTCACCTTGAAGGTTTCTGTTTGGCTGAAAAACTGCTCCTGAGATTGAGAGAAACTTCTGGGATAGGATAGGATTGGATTGGATCCATAAGACAGGATGGGACAGGCAGGACAAGACAAGATTGTCTTTATTGTCACTTTTTTCTGTAAACATTGGCATACATTTTAAAAAATGAAATTCCGATTTTGCCTACTCTCAAATGAAAACACATGAAGATGGTATTGGGCAATTGGGGGGGAAAAGCTTTCTCTAAGAACCTCCCTATAATGCATTCATGAGAAAGACATTTTGAATTTAACTCATATTTGAAATATTAACAAAAATTATGCTTTGAGGGGAAATGATTGAAATGTCATGTGAAAATGAATGTAATTTTGTCTTTAGCAACTCTGTTTACATATCTTCTGCAGCATCACTGTTCAGTAATGCATTCATGTATGACTGTAAACCCTATTGCTGCTTCAAAGACTGTGTCAAACACCTTTTTCCTGGTCCTGAAGGATTTCAAAGATTGATTGCCCAAATGACAGTTTACTTACTTTACTGTCATATATATTTGTGAAATGCTATAACAAGTTGATTAGAGGGTTCATATTTTGCATAGTGACAAAATCATCTGTCATATAATAGTCTGATGTCTTAAAACTATTTAACTAAATAACAGTTCCTAGTGGAAAAATGTAATTCATTGCAGTAAAACTGATTTACAAGTGCCTTATGTCAGACTTTAACTAAATGTTAAGAAGTATTAAATGGAACTTTCCACAGCCATGAACACAGAAATCCATGGAAAAGGAAGATCTAAGGATTACAACCAAGACATTTACTTATTATTCTATAAAAGTTTGCAAAAATTATGTAATATATTATTAACATATGCTATTTTCTACTCTATGATAACTAAATGGTAATTTTTTTTAATCCCATCTAATGTCATTAACACATAAATTCCCTAGCCAATTATGTGTGATATATAGTTTTGTTGCTCTGTTCACTTAATTTTGGGGCTAGGAACCAATAATCAGGTATGATGAAAATCCAATAACATTAGGAAAATCACAGCCTTCTACATTATTTCATTAGAAGAGTAGTTAGATGTTTAACACTTATTAGATGCATTATAATGAATTTCCTTTTATCATAAATAGCCCAATATCTTTATATATTAATTCAGTCAAAATGGTGGGATTTTATAGCTAAAAATTAAGACTGAAAATATATTAGAGAAATAGCAGTCTGTCTAAAAACCTATGCCAATGATTTCTGTAATGCATAGTTTTATTCCAAACCAGTGCAAATGGGATTGATATATAAGGTTTGCTGTAAACCAGGGGTGTCAAACTTTATTTCACTGAGGGCACATCAGGGTTGTGTTTGACCTTGAGGGGTCGGGCTGGATATGGCTGGGCTGGGCATGGCCAGCTTGACGCCACTCTTCGAGGCTCTGTTTTCTGACTCTTGCAACCCTCTGCCAGCAAAAATGGAGCCCCGGGCCTGCATACAGCCTCTCTTAGCTCAGTTTTTTCTGGCAGAGGCACCACCGGCCAATCCTTTGCTATTTCCAGGACGGTCCCATGGGCCAGATCTAAGCAACCCAGGGCCGGATCCAGCCCATGGGCTTTGAGTTTGACATCCCTGTTGTAAAGTGAAACATTGATTACAGACAAGTCTAAAGACACATAAACATGAAAGAAATGTAAAAATTTCTATCTAAAGGGAAGGCAATAGATGACATATACAAGCAAATTCTATTTACATTAAGTGGTTAATGGTAATATAATATTGACTATGTTAAGCTATTTTATATTAGATTAAGAGAGAATTAAAATAGAAAATAGGAAGGGAAGGGCAGGGAGGGGGGAGGAAAGAAGGAAGGAAGGAAGATTCCTAAAGTGGAAAAGAATGAAAGGTTTGTTAGAATAAAATTGCAAAATAAAATTATATTTTAAGAGATTTTGTTATTTTTTTAAATTCTTACATTATACATTAGTGTGGCATCAGCACAGAATAATCAGATGCATTTCTGCACTTGATAATTAACTCATTACTGAAATTGGATAGCCCAACCTCAAGATCATATGGAATTTATTATTTAAATTTACTTAGGGAAAAAGGGAAAAACAGACAAAGCCTGCATCTGCTTGACTATTTTATAAAGCATTTTTGGAGCCAGGTGGGAAAACAGGGGTTATATACTATTCTTTATTTATATTATATAAAAAAAACTTTCATAAGATATGATTGCCACCTGGTGAGATACATTAGGAAAACAATACCTTGTAAAATCTCGGGTGAATTTCTAGGAAATAAATGGGGGTGGGGAGGAACACATTAAAATCAGTTCATGAAATCAAGCAGAGATTAGAACATAAACAAAAAATAAGGAATTGACTTATAAGAGCTCAAACTGTGACAGTGACCTTTAGCTGTAAGAAACTGCAATTATCCTTGAACAAATGTATAGCCACATTTGTATAAGAACAAAGACAGCAGGACCTTACACACTTAAAACAGATTAAGGAAGATGAGAAATTTTAGTCAGGATGCAAGGCATTGTGGCAAAATGGAGCAGAGGAAGACATTTTTATGAAATGGGTGGGAATTAAAATAAGGGGAAAGTTTGAGGAGTGTTAGGAAATAGGAGTGACTATTGGGCATTCTGGACCTTAAAAATTATTTTCAAAATATTTCCAAGAAGAAATTGTTTGACAATTTTATAATGATGTATAAATACTGTAGATTACATTGATTAGTAAACAAGAAGCTAGTTGTCCAAGGACAGATGTGGTCCTGCTGCAGGAAGCGAAGGACAAATTTGGTTGTGATCAAGAACTTCTTGCTGAACAGAGAGAGAGAGCTGTGGGCTAACTAAAATTGTTAATGAATACATATATAGTATCCTCAGTATATGAATTCTTAGTGAGGAAAAATAGCCAAAAGCCAAATTCTAGGAACATAGAGTTGGTTCACATGATAGGACACTGGGTTGGCAATTTGCAAGCCCACATTCAAAGCCCAAGTGCTGCTGTGTGAGCTTCCGTCATTCACACCAACTCCTACCGACCTAGCAGTTCGAAAGCATGTAAAATGCGAGTAGATAAATAGGTATCATGAGAGGAGCCCCCAATTAGGCATCCACCAGGGCAATGGTGGTATCACTAACTGATCTTTTCACCACAGGAACACTTTGGTGCTTCCGACATAGTACAGTAAGTATAGTATAGTATAACTAATAATTTCCTCGGATCATCTAGCTAATCTTTTTATAACACCCACTTGTTCATTATTTGGCAAGGAACTGAAAGAGTTAATCAAATTTGTCTCTAAAAGTTCTTCAGAAGACTGACTTGCTGTGGAAAGTACAGATTGTTTGCTGAGATGTTTTCTTCTCCAGGACAGTGGTGATAGAATGTCCTTGGAGTTACCTACTTTTATCTTCCTACAATTAAACTTTAAAGTAAAAGCACTCTTATTGCCAAGATGAGTTATTAATGAGCTTACTCCCTCTGTGTGAAGCACATGTAATGGGAAGATCACAAACTTGCTCAAAAAAGGATTCATTTTGAACAACCTGCTGGCAATAATAGGATATTCAAATGTTAGGAGGATTTGTTTAGTGATTCTCCTGGATAGAAGCCACGCAACCTTTTGCAAATCAGTGTACAGCCTTTCACAGTGTGAAAGCTGACTGAGAGAAAGAAGGGTTGCACTTCTGGATCCCCATTTTCCTCTATTTATTCTGTTATTTTGGATTTGTAAAATAATCTGATTTGGCTACAAGTAGCGGTTATGATGTAATTGCCTTTCATCCAAAAGCAGTATTTTTCTTGTATACTTCTCTGGATGTAGGATTAGACTTCTAAACATGAGGTCTTTCCAGTACATGTTGTAGACAGTGGTGGTAACTTTTTTGGGCTCCTGTGCCAAAAATTGTGCTCACGCTTGCATGCTTGCACTCGCATGCCAGCACTCAGAAGGCAATATGTGCTGCCCCTCCCATGCCCCCTGTGCTTGCACGCATGATCCCCCCGCCCCCTTACCTGCACTGTGCCTCCCAGCTGATTTTTGGCCCATTTGAGTCCTTTCTCGGCCTGCCAGAGGCTTGAGGGAAGCCTCTGCAGCCTTTGCAGGATGAAAAATAGGCCCATTTTGTCACTTCCTGTATTTCCAGAAATACCGGAAGTGACAAAATGGGCCCAATTTTTGCCTGCAAAGGCTGCAGAGGCTTCCTTCAAGCCTCTGGCAGGCTGAAAAAGACCTCAAATGGGCTGAAAATCAGCCGGGAGGTGCGCACATGTGCAGTGAGGTAAGTTTGCCTGGGGCTCACATGCCATAGGTTTGCCATCACGGTTGTAGGACATCGTAAGCACTGTAGCATAGGTGAGATGGATTGTTCTTCACAGTGTATCTTCTGTAGGGAAGCCCCATTTCCTTACATTGTCCTTTGATCCTCCTATCCTGGTACACAATCTATTTAGCAATTTCCATACAGAAATTGTTCTTGTCTAGGTAGCAGACAATCATGTGGTTGTGCCCAGTTGCCCAATAGTTCCTTATTCGCCTTCCATAATTCCAGGGCAGTATGTGGTGATTGGTTGTTAGGAAGGGGTAGAAGTTTTGAGGAAGTTGTTCCTCAATCAGTGTAAAGTCATAAACTGGGTAGATGCTGGTGAATGGTGGCCTTTATCACATCTTGCTGACCCATTCAAGGAGAGAACCAACCTTGAACTAAGGAGAAATTTCCTGTTATTGAGAACAATTAACCAGTGGAACAGCTTGCCTTCAGAAGTTGTGAGTGCTCCATCACTGGAGGCTTTTAAGAAGAGATTGGACAGCCACTTGTCTGAAATGATATATGGTTCCTTGCTTGTGCAGGGGATTGGGCTAGAAGACCTCCAAGGTCCCTTCCAACACTATTATTCTGTTCTGTTCCTCACTCTCTTTTTTAGTTCCAAAACAGGATCCATTTTGCCACCACAGTTATTGGTTTTTGAGACATGGTTATATCAAGGTGAGCTTGTTTTGACTGGCATAGCAGTAGTATATGATGTGTTTAAGCTTAATAGCAATAGACTTAGACTTATATACCACTTTACAGTGCTTTACAGCCCTCTCTAAGAGGTTTACAGAGTCAGCATATTGCCCCCCGCCATAATTTGTGTCCTCATTCTGCCCACCTCGGAATGATAGAAGGCTGAGTCAATCTTGAGCCTGGTGAGATTTGAACTGCCAAATTGCAGGCAATCGCAGTCAGCAGAAGTAGCCTGCAGTACTGCACTCTAACCACTGTGCCACCATGGCTCATAATAAGAGACAATTAGAATGTCTGCTTGGTTAACGGTGGTTAAAAGCTCAAGAACTGACAATACAGTTTGTGCCCTCAGTAGGCATTGCCTGCTTATATTGTCAGTAACATTTTCATTTTTTAAATCCTAATCCCCTTATTGTATAAGCTTTGCAGCAGCTGCTCAAATGACTGCAATTGTGAGGCAGAAGCTTCCTTGGGCATAGAAGAAGAAAGATCTAAAAGTTGGGAATTCTCTGTCTCCATTTGTAGATCCCATTCCAGGAGGATCTATTAGAGAAGCTATCAGGAATAGTGCAGGGGGTGATTTGGTTAGCTGTTTGCCTTTTTAAGTAACTGTCAACTTTGAGTTGTTTGGTAGACTTGAGTGAAATCTGAGAAGCAGAATGTGAATACTGCCTCTTCTTCCTTTTCTCCATAGCAGAAATGCAAAGAATATAGGTCTCCATTAAAAAGACTAAAAATACAGGACTCTAGCAGAACAAGAATGAAAAAAAAATGAAATAAAAATAAGATAAAATGGAATGGAATAAATGTAAAGGAGTTAATAAAAAATTTAAAAAGTGGCTTTAGAGGGAGCTTTTAGCAACAGATGCTACCTCAATACCATCTTTCTAGGCTCTCCTGTTTATACACATTTTTAGGCTGCTCCATTCTCAGCGGACTCTGGGTAGTGAACTATAAAATGGTAACAATATAATTAAAACAAAACCTAATACAATAGAATTCTTATAAAAGCTATAAAAACCCTCATCATGGTGTAACAGCTGGCGTTAAAAGCGTGATAGAATAAGACCATTTTCACTTGCTTACCCAAAACTAGGAGGATATGATTATATGTAAAATTTAAACTGAATTCCTTGGTGCTAATAATGTGTTTTTGACATCGTAGATGCTAATGGATATATTTAAATATTTTGTAAAATAAATATGTAGATGTAAAAAATTTCAAACTCAAATAATAATTTAGAGAATGAATTGGAATTCATAGAATCTTTGTGCTCTTGCAAAAAAAGGGAAGCAGATGAAAACCCAATTTCTAATCTCAGTAATACGCAAAACCCAAGATTGACTTCTATATATGACACAAACTTATTTTAAAAATTGCACATTGCTCTCATTGCTCATGCTCTCCATAGGGATGAAGGAGGGAATATGAACCATAGCTTAAGGATCTTGCTCTCAAATGTTGCCCATTCGCATTGATCAAACCAAACCACTAACTAAGAAATAGATGATGTTCTTTCACAAATTAAACTATTTTACTATGATCATTTTCATACATATGGAATATATATATATATATAACTGACCAAATATAGAACATAGAACTTAGAATAATAGGATTGGAAAGGACATTAGAGTTCTTCTAGTCCAACCCCCATCCTATGGCAGGAGATCCTACACCATTCCAAACAAATGGCTGTCCAGTCTCTTGTTGAAAATCTCCAGTGATGGAGCTCCTGCAACTTCCAGATTGATTGATTGATTGATTGATTATTCTCACTGTCAGGAAATTTCTCTTTAGTTCAAAGTTGGATCTCTCTTTAATGGTCTTCCACTCATAACTTCTTGTTGGGTTCTATTTTCTCTGTCATTTCATAATCAACTAAATATGATGTAGTTTCCTCTTTTCATCATCAGGACTTAACGTTCTCCAGTTTTCCTGGTCCAAGCACTTTGTGAGAGAAAACACATAAAAGCTTCAGTATTTTGCTGTGAAAAATTGATGATCTGTCATGATTTTCTAGGGGAAGTTAGCATCTTAAAAGGATGCCAGTGGATATATTATAAGCGTTCTTCTGGATGTAAAAGGCTATTTATCCATAATTCTTGTCAATTAACCATCAAAATGTATGAAATAGGAAAGTAGACCATGTATTGAAACATTGCCATTCCTAATTTTGATATTGCCAAGTGCCAAGTGTCCTTTGGTTAAGTGGCTTAATCCGTAGGTTTAAAAAAATAAGATAAAAATAAAACCAATGCAATTTATATGCAGAAAGGAGGCAGGGTCCAGAATGCCAAGTAATACCAGATGGTCCATCTTGCTCCTAACTAGCTTCTGGCTTTCTTCAGCACTCATTGTGGCCATTTGGAACGCTATAACTATAGCCTGGCAAAAGCTTTTAGTTTTCATAGATCAAGAACCCATTTTCTAAGTAACAAGCAGTCTACATCTCCTGGAGCTTCTAGTCTGTGCCAGTTGGATTCCAATTTTCTGGCAGACATGAGGATCTCAGCAATAAATTGCCCAAGATTAAAACAAAAAAAGCCAATCAGATGTAGAATTCTGAATAAGAGAGATGAGATCTATTATATCCAAAAGGGTTACAGTTAGCATATGTTCTAAACTCTGGAAAAACACCTCTAGGGAAATTTATTTCTGCACTGCAAGAAAACTCCCAAATTGTATATCTCTTTTAGAAAGAGGGCATACCTGTTAATTGTAACCCACTAATTATAACCCTCTATTCAGGATATTTCGCTATCCATACATCTTCAGTCATTTATGGATTATATTTATTTATTATTTTGTTTGTATCTCATCTTTATTATTTTTACAAATAACTCGAGGCAGCAAACATATCTATACACTTTCCTGCTTCTATTTTCCCCATAACAACCATGTGAGGTGGTTAAGCTGAGAGAAAGTGACTGAACCAAAGTCACTCAGCTGTCTTTCATGGCTAAAGTGGGACTTGAACTCATGGTCTCCCATTTTCTAGACTAATATGCCTTAATCACTAGACCAAACTGGGTCTCAGATTGTATCTCAAGTTGTTCATCTGTCCCAGAGAACCAGCAAATCACTCAACTAGCTGGACCCTCCCCTCCCCGCCCACTCACTCCTTACCTGGCATGCGAGCCATCCAACTTGCCTGGTTTGGTAAGTTGCTATTTTCCCTCCCCCCCCAACTATCAGCTGTTCTGCTCTGCTGGGAGATTTAGATTAGTTAAAAAGCAGGATTTCTTGCTTTCTAGCTAATCTGAAAGCAGAGCTGAACCTTCCTTAGGACAGAAGCTTTTCAGTGCAGACTCAAGTAGCCGATTGCAGACAGGTAGATCTCTAAGTTAATCTGTGATTCTGTGAGCAACTCAATCTGCCTGCTTTGCCTGCTTTTGGATAAAAGTCGCTCTTTTATTAATTAAAAAAATCAATATTTACATACATGGTGTGTTGTGAGATAATTTTGTGAGTTTGCTTGCAAGCACATTTTATGTGACAGACTCAGGTAGCCGATTGCAGATAGATAGATCTCTAAGTGAATCTGTGATTCTGTGAGCAACTCAATCTGCCTGCCTGCTTTGCCTGATTTTGGGTAAAAGTCGTTCTTTTTTAAAAAAAAATATCAATATTTACATAAATATTTATAATATTTACATACAAGCCATGACCACCCAGTCACATGACCACCAAGCCATGCCCAGCCAGCAAGCCACACCCACCCAGTCATATGATCACCAAGCCACACCCACAAATTAGGCCACACCCACATAACTGGTTGTTAAGAAATTTTGAATCCCACCCCTGCTCATTACCAAATATTTCTTGAAGCCTGCACTTCTGGAAATAATATGCCTTTTCTAATGTATGTGACATTATATATATATATATATATATATATATATATATATATATATATATATATATATATATATATATATATATATATATACACATACATACACACACACACACCTAGACACAACACACACATATATACAAGTAATATATACACAAACACAAACACCTGTTGTCTACTTCTGCTGACAGGAAGGCTGAGGTCTTCTCTAGATCTGCTTGCCACTCTCTATCCTTTATTTTTTTGTTCAAGAGTTTGATTCATCAGAAGACATTATATACGGGAGTCTCTGTAGTTAAACTGGGAGAAGGTTAAAAGACAATGTTATTTGAAAATTCCAGTCTGGTTATTGACTATTGAAGCATTTTCGTATCCTATGATATACAAAAAGGAACAAACAGTTAGATATGGTGAAATACTGAATGAAAAGGGTGAACTTAAATCTATGCAGAAACTAGAGGAACAAGGTATGAAGATGAATTGGTTTTCATATGCACAAATACATTCAAGGTATGATAAAGATTCTAAAACAGAAGGTTTCTATGATAAATTGACTGATTTAGATAAGATTTTGACAGGTACTGATGAAAAGGTAATTAAAAAACTGTATGGATATTTATTAGAAATTAAATTAGAAGAAGAACAAGTTAAAGAAACTATGATTGCTTGGGGGAAGAATTTTGGATATGGGATTGATCTAGAGAAATGGCAAAAATTGTGGTCTCAAAATTATAAAATGACAATGTCAACAGCATATAAAGAAAATTTGTAGAAGATGTTTTACAGGTGGCATTTCCCCCCGACAAGAATAGCAAGAATGTTCAAGAATAAATCCGAAAGATGTTGGAAATGTCATTAGATACCTGGCTCATTTTACCATATGTGGTGGACTTGTGCGGATGCCAAAAAATACTGGACTAAAATCCACATGTGGTTGGAGAAAATGACACAAAAAAAAACATACAGACTTGAAACCAGAGATATTTTTATTGGGAATTTTACCTGAAATTTATAGTAAAGACTTGAAATACCTGATTGTAAATGTATTAACAGCGGTTAGGATTATAATTTGCTAAAAACTGGAAAAATGAGAAGATACCATCACAGGAGGAAATTATTAAGAAAATATTGGAATGTGCTGAAATGAGTAGATTGACATTTGAAATTAGAGAACAAGAGGATAAACAATTTTATAAAATTTGGGATCTTTTCTATCAATGGTTAGATAACAAAGTACGGTAATGAAATATGTAGATTTTTAGAAAATAATAAATATATAAAGATGTACTTCTTTTTTATTATAACTACAAAATGATTTTAAGATAGATTTGGGATGATAATATGAACTGTTATACAATAAATTAAGTAAAGTATGGTTATCTTGTAAAACATGAATGAATAAAAGTATAGTCAAATGATTGATTAATAATGATACTAAGGTATTTAGTTTTTGATTGACAATATGAGATTATATGTAATGTAATTGTAATTGAAGACTACGAAATGGAAGCACAAAACAATTTGTAAACCAACCGGCACACTGTATGTACACCTATGGAAGACAGTTTGATGTTTTTATGTTTTGTTTGTTTATGTTTGTTTTTAAAAACCAATAAAATCTTTTTTAAAAAAAGAGTTTGATTCATCTGATCATATTTCATTTTAAGAACCAAAGAAGGAGAATATCCTAGATTTAAAAGATTCAATTCAACAGTTTTGATCATGTGGATTAAAAAATTGTCCTGAATTGTCCTGAATGATGCTAGGGCTTGAGGATCAAATGACCTGCTCTCTGCCCTGAGACATTCGTCTGACCCAGCTGAAGCCAATGCTCCATGTCTTAATGGGCTCCAGGAGGAGGAGGGGATGCTGTCTCCCTCCATTGTGAAGCACGCTAAATTGAACTGTACTGTGCAAGGTGCTGCAACAGCAATGGGTAGACCATGGAGGCGCCAACAGCAGTGGTGGAGAGAAACAGCCGGGGCAGGCCAGTGTCTCGGGGCTGAAAGGAAGTCGTGCACCTCCCTGAGAACTAAGGTGCGCAGAACACCAACAAGGGCTGTAAGAGATTAAGCTTCACTCCCACTCTGGAATATGGAATGAATCTCCATCCCTTGCCCTTACCTTCTCAGGCCAGGCGAATAGTGACTGGGAGGGGAGGGTGAGGAGCAGCACCAGTCAGTGGTGAGTTCAGCCGAAGGGAACTACAGCAGAAGGATGAAAGAACCGCGGGTTGCCGACACCCATTGTTTTAGCCTGCCTGCACCGCCACCCCCCTTTGCCGCAACAGCACCATTACCTCATTCTGGCTGGCAAAGGCTGCGCTACTCCTTGCATGTTCACCACCTGCAAAGTTGCAAGTTGCATGTACCTCCCTTTATGGCAGAGATTTCCAGCTCCACCATGAGCTGCCTGGCTGGCCCCGTATTCCAGAGCTCTAATCACAGGACTGGCCCATTGGTCATTCTGGAGCAGCTCCTCCACCTGAGCGTGCTGTGGACCACCAACATTTTCTCATGGACCACCAGTGGTCCACGGGCCACTGGTAGGTGGCCTCTGATTTAGATTGTACCCTTTTCAAGGAAGTGAAACAAGGAGCTGGATTGCCAATCAGAGCCTCTAAAAGGAGCTGGGTTAGAGGCTTAGCTTGAAAGAGATCAGCTGGAATATAATATCTTCCCTTGGAGCAGAAACAAACTGAGGATGGCATTGGGAGATCTTTGTCTAATAGCAGCAGCTTTTTCACAATGGACATTTTCGAGCCACTGAAACACATGACTGTTCCTAAATACTTAAAGCAAGCCACTTATTCTGTTCTATGGCCATTAATGCTCCATAAAAATTTAATCCAAACCAAATCAAAGCCTTTTTCTGCTTCAGAGATACTAGTAGAGCAAAATCCATTCTATCTTTAGCTCTATTATATCTATCAATTCATAAGCACAGATTATCTAATGTTTGATAAACCTAGATTCAGAAGGGAAATTATATATAATAAAGCCTTCTGCAACTGCTTAGTCAATGATGGAGTTAGAATCTTAAAATCCATATTAATAAATGAAATAAGCCTACAACTAACACAATATTTTGGAGCTTTACCTGGTTTTAAAATCAGCCTTATATTAGCTTCATTAAACAATAGAAGTATACTGAAACTGACAGAAGGTTTGAATACAGATAAGGGAGGTCGGAGGAATTAACCAATTACTTTCCACATCTAACATTAGTGTAGTAATGGCAATAAGTCAAAACAAAGTTACTAACTAAAAGCAGGATAGGACTCTGCCAAGTGAGGGTGGGGGGCATATCAGTACAGTTTTCTTCCCAGTCTAGGATGAACACACTGTGATAAATCAGCCATGAAACCAAGGTTGGTTCTCAATTACTAGTGAATAGCCTCCTCTGGAAGTTAGTCCCATATTTTGTTCGCACTTGAATGAGAAAAATCTTCCCAAATGAATTGTTCCCTTTGATCTTGTTATTGTGCTAGTTTCTAGTTGGGCTCTTTTACAATAGCTTGTTATCCCTCCAATTACTATGGTTATTGTTTTATTTTCTTCCATTCAATCATGTCCCATTCTTGGAGATCGCCTGGATAAGTTTCTGCAGTTTTCTTGGCAAGGTTTTCAGCCATTGCCTCCTTCTTAGAGATAAGAGAAAGTGACTAGGTCAAGATCACTCAGGTGGAACTAGAATTTACCGTCTCCTAGTTTCTAGCCTGATACCTTAATCACTATACCAAACTGGCTCTCATGGTTATTGTACGTTAGTGTTAAGTATTTACCAGTAACTTATGATTTTTAAAGATACTAGTAGAGATGGTGATAGAGATGGAGATATTAAAGAAAAGGGTATATGATGCATACAGTTACGTCCATTTGAGTGCATTGAGCATTTGAGTCAGTACTGACATCTGATAACTGTTATGACAACTGTCCCTGCAGGTTTCTTGGCAAGATTTCAGAAATAGTTTGCTACTGTCTGAAAAAGTGTGACTGGCTCAAGGTCACCCAACTTGTTTCATACTTGAAGCAAGGGTAGAACTTACAGGCTCGTTATTTCTAGCCTGGTGCCTCCAACCATTAGAGCAACCTGGCTCTCATATTCTAGGCCTTTTTTTAATTATAAGGATTTTTCATGGTTTACCATCTTTGTAAAGATAACATCAAAGTCTATTTGCCATTGATTAAGGTTTAAATTGAAAGTTAATGTTTTAAATTTAAGTGACAATTAGATTTAAATTGTTTTTCTCTGCTTTAATATTTCAAATACAGTTAGAGTTGTTCCTATTGAAATGCTGCTGCTTCACTGCGTGAAAAATATTTCAGTACTTCCTCAGAAAGAATTTTAATATTGTGGAATACTTTCTTTCCTACCTAGGACCCCTGAATTTTAACCAGCAGTTCAATCCCATGTGAGGCTCTCATTCATTCTGAAGATTTTTGAATGAGTGGTAATTGGTCTCAGAGTTCCCACCTGGCATTTGGAAAGAAGTAGTCCCAAGAGATCAAGAGAGAACCAGATTCAGTAAAACTAATTTGACCTACTAATAATGCTTTTAAAAAGCAATAGCACATAACAAACCCTTTTATTACAAAAATAATACAATAGGATAAAAATAATGAGATGATGCACATTTTGATGGATAAGAAGCAGTAGCATCATCCTTAAACAAAATGTCCCCCAAATTAATTCAAATTGCCGAAGAACTGAGAATAATGGATATGTCACATGGCTTAATTACAGCAAACAAAGGGTAATTGATCAACTCTAATGGGGAAATGACACTGGAGTCACTAATAGGTCAATTGTCTCAAACATCTCCATTAGTTTAACATTATTGAAAATAAATGATGTGTCCCTGAAATTCCTTTAAAAAAAACCAACCATGTATCAACTTCTCAGAAGTGAAAGGGAAACAATATTAATATTGTGGAGAAGCAGCAAATAACTCTTAATAACAGTACAAAATCTCATGACAGAAGTAAAAGGCAGCGTTTTAGAATTCATCTAATTTTTAATAGAATATCTCTAATAAATAAGGAAATTCCTACTCGTAAGATTGAAAGATATAGCAATAGCAATAGCATTTAGATTTATATACTACCTGCTGTACTGCTTTACAGCACTCTCTGGGTGATTTACAATGTAGAAGCATTATTTGCATATTTTCCCCAACAATCTGTGTTGTCATTTTACAGAGCTTGGAAGGGTGGAAGGCTGACTCAACCTTGAGTCCCGTTAAGATTGAACTTCAGACTGTGGGAAGAGTTTTGCCTACAATTCTGCACTTTAACCACTGTGCTACCAGGGTTCCTCCTCATATAAAGATAGCTCTGTTCCTACTCAGGTTCAAGAGTAGGGACAGAATGCCAACTGTTGCCTGAGTGTCTTATGTTATAACCAAATGCTTGTGTGCATTTGGGAGACCATCATGTCTAATTTTACCAAATAGTGGAAAAAACTAAAACAGATAGAAATAGATATGTGCACCAGAGAATATATTTATTTATCTACTCACAAGGAGGGTAGACATCTCCTGAAATAATGTCCCTGAAATCATGACATTTTACTGTTTGTGGGCAAGTGCTGGGGGAGATTAAGAGAGCAATGGGAAGACAAGATGGACAATATTGGGAAAATTGGGAATATTGGGACAGTGGGCAGGAATATTGATGGGAAAAGTGGCCAATGAGAAGGCATCAGATGGAAAGGTGATGAGAAGGCATCTGATGGAAAGGAATTGGGAATATCAGTAATACTGGCAATATCAGTGGTACTGACCCTCACTTGCAATACTTTGGGTTGTAACATAGCAGACTGACTTTGTTTGTGTGCACAAAAGTATAGGCATTCAGATTGATTAGTCACTTCTTTCTCAAAGATTCATTAAGTCAAGGTTTTAGCTTGTGTATATATGCAAAGTTCTTCCCTTCAATAGCACTAGCAATAGCACTTAGACTTATATACTGCTTTACAGTGCTTCACAGCTCTTTCTAAGTGGTTTTCAGATTCAGCATATTGCCCCCAACAATTCGGGTCCTTATTTTACCCACCTCAGAAGGATGGAAGGCTGAGTCAACTTTGAAACTGGTGAGATTTGAACTGCCAAATTGCAGGTAGGCAGCCAGCAACCAGCAGAAGTAGCCTTTGGGACAAGCTTATGAAACATTTCAGAATGCCAACAATATTAAATGTGTAGTGGATTTTGCACTATTATGCTCTTCTGAAAAAAAATAAGAACCCTCTTATTTGTCTATCTGAATATAAAATGCAAATTGCTGCAACCTAACACAAGTTCACATGCTGTTATTACTTTTTTCCTGCTTTAAGGTTTACAACAGCCAATTACAACTCCAAAAACCTGTCTTTTTAATGCATTGGAAGTTTTATGAGGAGGTGTTCTTTGTGAAAACACTCAAAGATAGACAAGTATATATTTCTCAGATAAAGAGGGCACTAGATGTCAGCAGCTGCTCTCTAGAGACCCCAATTTTTACAGCCTCATTAGCAATGTCTTAATTAGATGTCAGGCAGGTTAAAACCGACTTCTTCAGTTGAAGTAAAAGGCAATGAAGGGCAACTGATGTGATCTCAACATGCTAAGTTACAAACTTCAAACTGTTACAAAATTCAAGATAGAAAAGAGCATGGCTTTAAGTGTTTGGGATACAGTTCTTTGAGAAATGATGTTGGATAGCTTTTCCAATATTTCTTGCTGAGAGAAAAGAATTAATTTTAGATTTACTGCTCACATATGATTTCAAATATGGGAGGATAAATCCCAATTGTTGTAGAATACTCAATAGAAAATAGATTATTTGGTTCAGCTTGAAAATCAGTGGAAACTACATTCCTACCGTAGTTCTCCTTTTCCATTCATGGGAGCATGGATCAAAGGCTTTCAGCCTATCAGTAGATCATCTTCAAAAAGATAATTTATCATCCATTTTACTGCAGCATCAGTCAGTCCTGCATTCTAACTTTCCTCATCTCTCTTCACATATTGTTTACAACTCTTGTATAGCTCTCTGTTAACAAACTGTTAATGAACAAAGGTCTAACTTATGCATGAAACACAGATAACAAATTTAGACAGAAACACTTGAAGCATTAACCTAGATTTAGCCAGGAATTCAAAAGGTGAAAGTTTGGATATATCTCCAGATATATATTGTGGCAAACACTCTAAAGATGTTTTCCACAGTTAACTTTCCATGAAAACATATCAGGAAGTGTTTTTAAAGTAAAATCCTTTAAGCATAACATATGCTATGGGTTCATATATGAAAAAAAAGAAGAAACAGGAAGAGATGACCAGAGACAGAATGTAATGTCTTCTTCAATCTCTCCCTCTTCTCTCCAACTGCATGCTAAATGGTAAGTTTATGCATATATTGTGTGAAATTATATTGAAATTTAAGACAAGCCATGGAATTTATAAATTAGTATGTCATATCAAAGCTTGCTAATTGCTATATAGTGTATTATTCCTTTAGATTGCTTTCTTGGAATGCTTATCATTCTTATTAAGTTCTTACCAAAAAAAGGAAGTAAACATTGTTGCTCTGTAATGAACCTTGTCCCATGCTTATTTTTCTGGATGTCCATTAGCTATCCCATATTTTGAAGCAGTGGAAACTGAAGTTCACCAATCCCATAGTAGGCTTTTACCCAGAAATATATGCTGGCTGCATGACTTATCCATAAAATACTCTGGTCCTTGCAAGTCATATAAAGGTGGGGCTGAGAAGATGTGTATTGTTTGAGTTTAACCTGAGAAGTTTTCTCACTTAGGAGAGCTAATGGAAAAAGGAAAGGGCAAACATAAACCTTGCACCCATTTTTCCATCTTGGGGCAGGAGGGCTAAAACAACTTTTACTTGCACACACTGTTGCATAGGTTTTGTTTTGTTGCACAGATTGCACAGAGAATTATCCTGTTACTCAAACAATCCTTTCCAGATTACCTTCGTTAAGGCAGAAGTCTGGGGACTAAGGAGGAAAATGTGTGAATCATTGAAGGTGGCTATGGCTTTTGAGTGCAACCCTCCCTATTTGCTCTTAGGATACAGGTAGTCTTCGACTTATGACCACAATTGAGTGCAAATTTTCAGTTATTGAGTAAGACATTTGTTAAGGGAGTTTTGCCCCATTTTATGACATTTCTTGCTACAGTTGTTAAGTGAATCTGCAATTGTTAAATTAGTAATATGGTTGCTAAGTGAATCTGGTTTCCCCATTGACTTTGCTGGTCAGAAAGTCATAAAAGGTGATCACATGACACTGGGCCACTGCAATTGTCATAAATATGAACCCACTGCCAAGCATCTGAATTTTGATCAGATAACCATGGAGATGTTGCAAAATTTGTAACTGAAAAATTGTCACAAGTCATTTTTGGCAATGCTGTTGTAACTTTGAACAGTTATTAAATGAACTGTTGTAAATCAAGGATTACCTGTATAGAGAGAGATTGGAATTTACAGATTTCTATATGCAAAAGAGGCTTCAGAAGATATAAGAGATTACTAAGATTATCTTCTGCCAAGTACACTTTTAATAATGAAAGACTTGGAACCATTTCACAACTTGGACAGAGCTGTCTTCAAGATAACACATCCTAAGCTAGTTCAGTATGATAACCAGCAATCTCCAGAAGAATGTATTGCAAGCATTTATGTATTTCAAGAATGTATTTCAAGCATTTATAAGGCTGTCCAACTCAAACAGTGCAACTCTGAGTGTTGTGTCATATAAATAATCATTAACCAAAAAGAAATAATCATACATCATTAAATAAATATCCCACTTTATAAAATAGTGAAGCAAACAGGGTAATGTAAAATAACCAAATGAGATTTAGCAATAGATTTGTTACATTCTCACTGTACATGTTTTGATGTACTCAGTTAAAGCAGTTGTGTGCCTTAAAAAGCAATTGATGTAATTTATATTTTTGCTAGTTTCTGTCAGTTCTCATTAGCAATACGTTTTTTAGGAAATAAGAAATAGTCTTGTAATTAGGTATCTGACTGATAAGATATCATTTTGCTTTTATTCATAATAGATTGGGTACAGATAAAAGCTGATTTGGATAAAACAAATGTGACTTGAAGGCATTGTGTCAGCCTTCAAGATTTCTTTCCTTTGCTTTGCACATTGCTTCCTCATAAACTTACAGTGCGGGCTTAAAAGATTTAAAAGTAAACCTTTACCATGCTGTCATCTTCTCTTCTAGGAAGCTAATGAGAATTAAATATGAATGTTGGGCTCCAGTGCTTACATTGATGAGATCATTTCTAAAACAAAGTAACAAATAAACATCAACAGTCTTCTGTGGGGCTAAAAATATTAAGACAGCAATTTACACACATTCAGTGCCTTAATATAAAGTACAGTATGATTACAAAAATTCAGTGCATGTGTCTATGATCTATGAGGTGGAAGTAGGAATTCATATAAATTATTGAAATTCAAGAGTTAACTTCCTAGGCAGAATATTATAATTGAATCATATTTACTTGAATAATTAATATAATAATATTTGAATATAGTTAGTGTTACATCTATGTTCATTTGTTTTACATTCTATTGGTTTTTATTTAGAACTCTGTTAAAAATTAAAGTTGATGTAAACATCCTTTATGATATATTTGTCTTCTGTGTTGATGACATGGTGGTACAAGCCAGCTTAGCTATACAGTGAGTTTAAACTTTATATATGAACAACAGTGACCTCATGTGGCTATTGCTTTAGGATTTATCTCTCGGAGATCAACAGTAAAGTCTCTTTTTCAAAATTAGCCCATAGAAAAATTATAAGAAGATAACTAAGCATGATATTTTTCACCCATGCTTTTTGGTGGTTTGATAAAAGGCTTTTACTCTACAGGCAGTTAATGGTCAAGAAACATTTCTAGTCCTTACAACTTTGAAGATCTCTCAAATATGAATTGCATTTGTTTAATGTGATAATTTGTAATCTACTGACATTAGGTAGATAGAAAAAATATTTTCAGAACACTTATTACTTCTGATCTAAGTAAAATTACTTACCACTAAGTTCTCCTGAAATTCAAACTAATGTATCCCTTTACTTTCAACAGAAGTTATTTATTATTACCTTTTGTTGAAGTTAAACAATTTGTCTACTTGCCCCAAAATCTTCTTATATACGTTTCCTTTTTGGTAATTCATGGAGTTCAAATTCCAAGAAACAAGTAGACCTTAAAGATTATTTAATTCAGTCTCTAAACCTACGCATTCCTAATGTTCATTGTAAATATACACAGTCATAGTGCAACATGCCTTCTCTCCTGATTATGAATACAGGGAGACTTTATTGAAGGATGTTGTTCATCTGAATAAGAAATCACTACTATTCAGAAAAATAATTCAGAGGCAATGTATCTGTGGCTACCATATTATTCAGCTTCCAAAAGAGATTGACTCAGGTCCAACAAGGCTTAGCATCTTATATAGAATTTAAAATAAGCATTTACTTTATTACTCCTACAGATAATGCAAAAAGAAAAGGCTGGTTAAAACTTGTAATGGTTGAGCAGGAATGACTTTCGCTAGCTGCTCCAATCGAGTCGCTTTCCAAATTTGCAGATTTTAATTCCCTTATTTCCAGCAAGCTTCAGCATTGCTAGGAATTCAGGTCAAATGCATTTAACTTTTACTAGTTTAGGGAAGAGTGACCTTCATTATATATGCTTGAAATATTTTGCTGCCTTGAGTATAGGGCAATGTCCATCTCACTCCAAATGTATGCATAGAAGCAGATCAGATGAAATACTCTATTTTACTTCAAGATGGGGAATAGGATCCTACTTCAAGATGGGGAATAGGATCCTATTATGGGGAATAGGATCCTATTATCGACAATTCATGATTGACTATTCTTGACGTCAACTTCATTTTGTTTGATAATAGGGCTGGATCTGTGGACAATTCTCCCCAGCCTTATTTGGAATGAATTTGGACAATTATTTAAGAAAACATACTCTTTCTAGAACCTACAGAAAAGAATAATGTACACACAGCTCTATCCTTGGCATCTAAATTACTGGAATTCAAGGTAGCAGCTAAGGATTCTAGGTAAGTAGCAATTGCTTAGTGTGTGTGTGTGTGTGTGTGTGTGTGTGTGTGTGTATGTTTTCTTAAGTTTTCGCGGGTACTTACATGTATGGCATTCAGCTTTGTTCGGGTATTTTCCCACGTCATAGTAGTGGTGCTTTTAAAGTTGTAGCAACGTTTCAGCAGAATCTCATCTGCCATCATCAGGCTTTTGTATAGTGTTCATCTGTGAGTTAGACTTTTACAGTGGTTTCAGATTTAAATTTGGGGCAGCCTATTGCTGTGCCAGAATGGTTTTTTCTTCATCCTGATTGGTTGAGAGTCTTGGTCTGTGTTTATTGGTCTTGGAGTTTGCTGTGTTCTGCTTCTAATATCTTCTGTCTGGTTTTTTTTGGCTCTTTTTGTATCTTGATTGGCTGGCAACATTGTGTTACTTTATTGGAGGCCTTTAGTGCAGCTTGGCTTCGGGTAAATGGACGGCTATCATTAGTTAGGAAGCTGGGTTTCATCTGGGTGCCTGGTTGGGGTGTGTTTGAGCTGGAGGTATCAGGGGGGATCTGTTTGTGCCCAGGTGTTTGCCTGGCTTGTGGTGTGGAGATTTTTTTGTTTGTGACCAAGACTCTCAACCAATCAGGATGAAGAAAAAACCATTCTGGCACAGCAATAGGCTGCCCCAAATTTAAATCTGAAACCACTGTAAAAGTCTAACTCACAGACGAACACTATACAAAAGCCTGATGATGGCAGATGAGATTCTGCTGAAACGTTGCTACAACTTTAAAAGTACCACTACTATGACGTGGGAAAATACCCGAACAAAGCTGAATGCCATACATGTAAGTACCGCGAAAACGTAAGATATATATATATATATATATATTTCTGAGGTTCATGGAGTATTTTATGTGGATCTTTGGTTATTCGGGTTTTCTCCCGCATAAAATTGGAAGTATCTAGGCAACGTTTCGATGAAGTAACTCTGAGAAGCACAGAGCCGAAGACACAAGCCTGAAGATGATGAATGAGACTTCATCGAAATGTTGCCTAGATACTTCCAATTTTACGCAGGAGAAAACCTGAATAACCAAAGATCCACATACAATATATATATATATATTTCTGAGGTTCTCGTGTGTGTGAGTCAGACTTTTACAGTTGTTGTAAAAGTCTGACTCACAGATGAACACAATACAGAAGCCTGATGATGGCAGATGAGATTCTGCCGAAACATTGCTACAACTTTAAAAGCACAACTATAACGACGTGGGAAAATACCCGAACAAAGCTGAATACCATGTGTGTGTGTGTGTGTGTGTGTGTGTGTGTTGTTCTGGTCACCTCTGATTTCATATAAATCATAGTAGAGCCTGAAAACAAATGACATGACTTTCGAAACTAGATTATATATGATTGTGCAGATGGTTCGCATGAAGATACTAAAATAATTTCTTTGTTCTGTTTTATATAATTATAGCATTTAGGTTGCAATCCTAAAGATGCTTCCTTGAAGGTATGTTTCAATTGAAAATCAGGAGCTAGATTGATCTCCTTAACTTTCTCCTATGGTTGCTTAAAAACAGTAAGCTTTTCCATTACATTAATAGAACAAATGTAAATTTTGGATGTCATTTTTAATGAAGATAAATCATGACAAACCACCAAAATTCAATAGCTATAGCTTTTCAACATCTAAAAATGGAAAGGTGTCTATCTTAGACTTTACCAGTCTCGACCATCACTCTTAGAAATGAGGAAACTGCCAAAAAATTAATATCAATATTAACATCAGAAATATAGCCAAATACATAAGGGCATTCTAAGAGTCAGCCAATAAACCCCTCTACATGAACGGATGAACCTGTCAGCTTCATTTTTATTTATATTCATTTCACAAATGTGTTCAGTCTCATATTTATCATATAACACGAATCATTTACAATTCCTGGTTATATGGATAAGTATGCTGGTTATAAGAAAAAGTGTGCTGAATATGCAAGAACTAACTTGCAAAAGACAATTTGCTCTATTTCATCTATTGTGTTATGGCTTTTTTTAGTCATAAATCTTTGTAGTTTCATGTTCACATTTGTACTTACCTATCAACATGGATACGAAGTGTCTTAAGTTAACCATACTTCTTTGCAAAATGAGCCAAATCAGAAATAATGTTTCTTTCTATTCAATATTTCATATCAAACATTGTAACTGGTTTTTTGGCATTATATGCTGTAAAGGTTATGTTTATGTCTTAAGTTTAAATTCTTTATACTGAAAACTTTTCCAATATTTAATTTAATTGGGAGGCAACTTCTATTCACTGATTTATTTTAAGAGAGTTGCCAACAGAACTAAAATCAACATATTATTTGTGAATTCACAGAATTATTTGGCTACCTAAAAAGGCTGTGAGGCCAAGAAAACTACTTTAGAGCTAGCACAGCCATTTTGTCCAAGTTTTGAAATACAATATTTATGCTTGTTTATAGATGATTTATTCAGATGAGTTGACATATCCAGATTATGACCTGCACTTAAGAAATTATGTTCTGATTGATTTCTGGCAGTCTATGACTAGTGGGAGCCAGTTGGTATATATGAATTTGAAAAGCAAGGAAAAAAGGAAAAGAGACCTGCTTGGTCTAACAAAAACATGAAGATGGGAAACAGGACTTTTAATTCCAGGAAAAAGGGGAAATTAAATAAATAAAACTGTATTTTGTGTTCTGTAGGAATTTTGTTTTTCCATAGATACTTACTAATGATGTTCAATAAGTAAGCCATAATTTTATGCACTCGGGGTAAAAATTAGTTTACAATTTTCATAAGTCCATTTGTTGAAAAAATAGATGTGGGAACAAATCTGTTTAAGGAGAGGAGTTTGAAATGTTATGAAGTAATCTAATCTAGGATATGAATTATGACAAGACTTTCAAGTTTGAATGAGAATCATTGATCAAATGCATCAAGAAAGTGGATTTTTTCAGTAATCAAAACCTTTGATAGGATGGGAAAGCCTCTGAGTTTGGGGGAGTTGAAGTATTCATATTTTATTTTATTTCATTTTATTATTTATACATCACTTTTCCACCTTGCCCATCTCACCTAAGTGACTATGAGTGGTATATAATGCAACAAATATCTAACATCTAACAATTAGACAGTCATTTTGCATACTATTCTATTTAATTCTGTTCCTATTATGATTGTGGCCTTTAGGGCAAGTCAATCATACTGTAGGGTAGCCTAGGAATATATATTGTAAGGTATCTTTGCAACTCAATGCAACATATATGAAATCAGGAAAACTGATTCTTTCATGGGCATCCCAGCAAGTTATGTTGATGCCAAACTGTCAAAATATGCTGCATAACATTGCAATGTAAGCTCCACCCTTTCCTAACTGTGTCACACTTTGCATGCAAACTCTTAAGGAACAGAGTGTACTGTAAGTTATAAGAAACATTTTGTCACCCATCTTCTACAAAAACCCAAATAGACTTCAGTCCTAAATATGCCATCCATCAACTGCCAGTAAATCTTTGCACTGACCTACAAATAGAATAAAATAAGATTCACCCAAGATTTCTGTACTTCATGCCTGCATGAGCACCGATTGTGTGGTGTTGAAAACTTCAACTTGAAAGAACAATGCAGGCCACCAAGTTAATCAAGGAATAATTTGGCCACTTGGTTGAACTCAGGAAACATGGAGAATGGCTAAGGTTATACAGTATATGTTTGTTCTTGAAACTGCCGGATCCGCCTTACAAAAAATAATAAAAACTTTCATCATTCAGGGATAATAAAAAATACTTGGTGTCTCCAACAAAGCATGATCTTCTGCTGGTACAGTCAACTGATACAAACTCATAAGCTGTGCATGTGAAACAAGTAGTTGAACAATGGTTCTCAATTTGTGTCCATGGACCCCTGAGGGTCCATGATGTTGTCACAGGGGGTCCACAAAGGCTTGAAGAAATGTTATAATTTAAATCTTGAGTAAATTGTGGGGAGTCTGTGGTTTTGTTTTGGCCTGCTAGCTGCCAGCAGAGCCAGGGCCGTCTGACATTTCCCAGCTGCCTTTGGAGTTGGAGGAAAGTGGGGAAGAAGAACAGCTGGAGCCTGTTTCAGATGCGCATATGTGCAGAATTGTCAGGAGAGGGGAACAACTGAGGAATGGGCTGACTTGGGAGGAGGGGCACGTGTGGATGCTGAATTGCCCCTCCCTGGGGAATAAATAGAGGCAAAAGGGGAGTGGTGGTTGCAGGAGACAATAGTTCATATTTCTTTCAGAAGATTTGCTTATAGTGGTTGGTGACTCAGAGGCTCTTTGCCAGGAATTAATTTACAGCTTTGGATTGGAAGCTCTCAGCCTGGCAATTATCCAAGTACTGATAAGGTCTGTTCTTGCAATTAACCCTTGGAAGTATTATTATTGGGACTTTTCTGTGTGTGAATGCCATGAATTCACAGTAACTGAAGAGGGGTTTTTCATGACAAGGAGTCTATTTCTTGGTTCTGCTAAGCCTGGGTCAGAACAGGTCTGTGGCCACAGAAGGTATTTAAAGAGGGTCTGTGGTGAAGAAAAGGTTGAGAACCACTGTAGTTGAACATTGTTTTATAAGAATACATACATTAGAGAATCACAGTTATGATTATAGTAAGAAGTTAGCATAGTAGGTTACCTTGTAAGTAGCACTATTATATGAGTAACACCAAGGAGTGGTGCTTAAATGACATGGTTAAATCTCACCCTTTATACTATTTAGCCATCAAGTCAGTCAAGGAGTTAGGTTCAGTTACGTCCAATTTCTCATCTTTGGACTACATAGCCTACTCACACTCTTCTGAGTCCTGTCTACTAGATTCTTTAATACCTGTACTAAATAGGAATATTGAAATGATTCAGTCTATTTGCTTACTCTGGGGAATGATCTTGCTCTAGGCTACTAGGCATATGTCCGCTTACTTAGTCTCTAAGGAGACAAAATGAAATCCTTAGAGAATAGCTTGTCTTTATCTTGATTCCCATGTATTCAGTCTGAGCTTTATTTGTGATTGTAAATCACCTGAGTAATGGCAGTGTATCCACTTTTGAAAAATATAGCAAAAAAAAAAAAGTCTTCTGACCTGTTCTGGTTGTACAGGCAATCTGGCTGTGACATCTGTCACCTTATTGATCTGCAGGCTTGATGTCTGTACTTGTTTCTCCTTGGTTAACTTCAAAGATTCAGGTGGAACAGAGAATACCGCCACTTTCACCTACCTCTCCAAATCCACTTTTGTGATTCTTGCTCTGAGACAAGTTTGCAGAGAGGAATTATTCACCGTGATATATTGTGCCAGGGAGTGAGATCATTTTTTTCTGCGTATGCCCTAGCAGTTAGGAATCATTCTGCTGCTATATTTTTGTTGAATCTCTGCAATTTCTTGCTGGTGCTGACACTTTAGCCTTCAGGACTTTGTCTTTTGAAAGTGATATGAGTTCAAATCTAATTTTGCCTAGAGCACCACTTAGTGTCATATCAAAATGGAGTCATTAAAATGTCCAAATCCATTTTTCTAGTTTTTAAGTCCTGGAACCACACTTGGAAACTCCTGCTAATTTAATTCTAAGACTGTACCCTGAATTTTGCAGTACAAAATTTATTAAAGCCACTGTAATCAACAGAAGGGGGAATAGATAGTTATAGAAGCTCTCTCTCTCTCTCTCTCTCTCTCTTTATATCCCTCTGTTTTTATTTCTGATGGTACCAGTCTTTTTATGGATTTAATAATTACAAAGAGTATATGGAGAGAAGTGTACCATTATGTAATCTTAGAGAGAATAAAATATATAAATGCATTTATAACTGCTGTAAAGAAGACCAGAAGCTACTTCTTTATATTTTTCTTTTTTATTTCCACTTTTTTCTTTACTATTTCTTTACTATTGATTTTATTTTTTATTTTTGTTTGCTAAACACATACTGCTTTTACTTTGTGAAAAATCTTCAATACAAATAAACCAATGTACAAGCCTTTGATTCATATACAATGATACAGATGGTTACTTATGTAGGAAATTTAAATTAAAAAATCATGTAAAGCTTTTGGATTAGCCAAAATTGTACACCTTCATTCTTATCTCATATTCACCAAGAATACATACAATGTTAATAATCTTTCAACCATTAAACCATTCATCTCTAAGAAATATTTCCATTTGTATACCAGTATACCATAAATGCATGGATTTTTAAACATTTTAAATTTTAAAAAAATGTTACATTTGCATTATGTTGATTTTGAAGTTTACCAAAGTGGTTTACCTCAGTTTCCAACCAAATGGCATCTGTAGGTATTTTTTAAAAGTTGAATGACTAGAATTTGTGGTGAAAATACTGCCTGAGGGATAATTTAAGGATTACTTGATTGTTGCAATGCACACAAAAGGCTTCATTTTAAAGACGGATCAAAAGGCTTGATGATCTGAAGCCACAATTCTAATAAAGAGTAGTTTAAATACTAATATACTTTTATAAATGTTAACTGTCAATCCTTCTTTCCATTTTTTAAACAGTTTGGGGGCATTTTTTCAGTATATTTATGTCTAAAGTATTGTCCAAATATATAAAGTAATGTCTCTACCATAGCTATGAAGAAAGGGAGTTTCTTTAGCGTCCAGCATTTTTTGAAAAATGTATGGGAAAAAATATTGACTGTTCATAATTTTAATATAAATTCCACAAATATGGATAACAACATGTTACCACGTCCCATTTTCTTGAATCCTTCTTAGGATTTAGTCACATGGCAGCTTAAACTTCTTGTCTCCATCTTTTTTATAAAAAGAAAATTTTAAAAACCTTCAGGAATTCCTGTAAGATTGCAGTGGGCTAATATTAGCACTGTCTTGATGTTCAATCTGGACTAAGGCCAATGGGAAATCTTACCAGTCATTCTTGCGCATCTTGTCCTTTCCTTGTGTAGGAAGTCAAGTGTATGATTGACAAGGTGTGGACAGGTCTTCCTGTCCTTTTCCTTTTATGATTGGTTCCAACTCAATAGTCACTCATGTTTGCTTAATCTCATGGAGACCTTCCTTCCCCTTCCTGTATTCAGCTATTTTAACTTTATACAATCCTCTTATTGCTCATTTTTATATACATTTTTCACATTATATTTCTGGACAAACTGAGACTGTTTAGTGAAAAAATGAATGTATGGGGGAGCTCACTCCAGATTTTTACATATTTTGGATTTGAAACATCAAACCAGAAAGTAGCTGTAGCATATTGATAATAATAGCCAATAGGGTTCTTGTAGAATTTTAAAAGTAGTTATTTTCATCTGGGCAACTAAGATTTGCTGCAAGTAATAATATAAGATATGTGCTGGCTATCCTAAGTAGAAGTCACACTATGGTAGCATTGGGCATGTGGCTAGATTCATCACACAATATATACAGCAGTGTGAGGAGGAAGTGCCATATGTAGCACAGTAATATTGTCTCATGAAGTTTAAAGCATAACTATAATCAGCAGTGGGGTGATCACAGAGGTAAAAATATAGTATAGGGGTGTCAAACTCAAGGTTCGCAGGCTGCATTCAGCCCGCAGGATGCTTAGATCTGGCCATGACTCTGCCCTGGAAATAGCGAAGGACCAGCCCGCGGTCCCTTTGCCAGCAAAAATGGTACTCAGGATGGGTGTGCATGCCCTCCTGGGCTCTGTTTTTGCTGGCAGAGGCCTGCAGGAAGATTCCCCCCAACCCTGCCCAGGCCACCACAGGTGCCCCCTGACACGAGTGCTATCAAGCTGGCCACACCCAATAAATATATTTTCCAGAGTATTCCCTCTTTTTATCCCCTGAGCAAATAGAAGCTCTTTAGGAATGTGATTACAATGTTCTCATCTAGAGATTTTTCTTTATTAGTTGCAGAATCAAGGGGGAATATTGTATATATAGGCAGAGGATGGGAGAGGAAATGAGCAACATCCACTTAATTTTAGGGAAACTGGAAGAGACCTTTCTGGGAATAAGTGTATCTAGGGTTTTTATATATATTGGGAAATTGCCAAGCTTTGTGCCACCCTTATATTTAGATTTTAAAAAGTCTTTAAAGTCTTTGAAATAGCAAGTGTTTAAAAATATATAAAAGGAAATGGAGACCAAGCGAGCCAAGGGGAGGTGGGATAGGAAGCCATAGAGCTGATCATAGCTGTAGCTGTTAACTAAATCAGAACATAGGATTTGAAACAAATCTGCTTTGAGGGCAAGGCAACTTGGGCTGAAAAATACTTTTTTATTGTATCTGGAAAACACTAGCAGAGACTGCTTTTGCAGTAGACTAAGAAAAAGAGGAGCATGATGTCATCTGTTTCTGCATTCTGTAAGAGGTGGCTGACTTGTTCTGGTGACAGGCTAAAAAGTAAATGAAGATTCCCTAATTGAAAGCATATTATGTGATTTCTAAAATGCAATAGTCTTCAGGTGATTGCCAGAAATCACAAGGTATCTGCTGCAATCACAAGGAGTCCTAATACTTTACCATAACTTATTCTATCTTTACTGGGAGCTTGGAATACAAAAGTTTGTACATATATATTGTAACAAAGCTACTATACTTACACACAACTTATCCCTCCTCCTCCTCCTCCTCCTCCTCCTCCTCCTCCATAAAATACTGTGGAATATTTAACCTCTTCTAAACAGTCAAGGTTAACTCCCCTCTTGTTGTGAAAAAAAAAGATAACTACTTCATTTATAACCTAGCAGAGAAGTGACTTGTGAAATTGACTAGGGGAATCTGGATGCTGGGGAACATTTACCTCCCCCCCCCCAAAAAAAGTAGGGGGAAACTCTTCTTACTCTTTTGGCAGAAAAGGAATTACCATCTTTGCTCACTATAAATTATCTTACCACCAGGAACCCAATGGAGAACTTCAGTGCCTGAAGGCCTGTTTCATAGATACAAATACCTTATTAATAGGTAAATAGGCAGGACCTGTTTAGATTCTCCTTCGATATCTTCTAATTCAGGGTTTCTGCCTTTAAGGTTATCCATCCATATATAAACTGGAGGCATTTGGAGGATGTGGGGGGAAATGTTCAGTATTCTTCTCCAGAGAGAGGGTCTCTGTAATGGGGGGGAGTTCTTACCAATTTTGGAAAACCTTCCATCTTTCAGTGGTTCCATCATTCGTTTACTATATTCAATATATGTTCTCTTTCATGGCAACTTGTGATGAAGGGTATCACTGATTACCAACCATGAGTCTCTTTATATGCTATCTTTGGGATCAAAGGTGAACATGCCTGTGAAGACATGGGGAAATGACAGAAAGAGGGATGCTGTCTATCCCTGATTCTCAACTCATAGACAGGATAAGGCACAAAATAAGGCATCAACAGCAAACAACAACAACAACTGCCTTTGTCTTCTTTCAAGCTTTTGCTTAGCACACAATAGAAGTAATTCTCTTTGATTAAATTAAAAACAAAAAGGGAATTAGATCAAATCCTTGGAGTATTTGTGATATTCAATTAAAATGTATTGAGTAATAAAAATGCATGGCATATGCAGGAAATAATAGTTAAAAAGGCTAATTGGAAACCTGGCTGTTAAAATGACAAATTGTTATTTCCTTCGCTTTTGATTCATACAGCATTATATATCAATAAGGGCTGGTTTGCAAAATGTCTCAGCCTTTGATAGACATTGGCGGACTGGTTAACTATTGCTAATGATAAGCCAGTCAGATCAGTCTCAAGAGTAAATAAGAAATTTTAAAAACCCAAGAAGGCGCAGCCATCAGGAACCTTTGATATTTGGTACTGCAGGGAAGAGGTTTTATTCCTTGAGGTTGTCTTAGCTTACCAGCCCTGCTTTGAGAATATGTATGTGTTAGTATGGCAATTTATGGTTTATTTGAATTTAATGCATTCATCCCAGTCTTCATAAAAACATCCATTTGATGAATCAAAAATTTCTATAAAAGTAGCATGAATGATCAGTGCAGTTATCTCAGGTGGTTTACTGTACAAATATGCTTATCTCAGAAGCTTGCAGATATTATTAGACTGCAACACTTCACTTGATATTTGGTTGGTTGGCTTTAATATTTAGCTAATATATTGCAATATATAAAGGCATACAGGTTTTCTTTGTTCTGTTTTTCCCTGGCAGTGCTGGAATATAAATTGGTCCCTTTTGGAGGCCTCCCATAACTGTTACCTTGTTTATTTCCTTCTTCACAAAAAGCTAGGCCATAATATAGTTTTTTATGTCTAAGATGCCAGCTATTGCATTTGTACTGAATGCCCTCAGGATAATTTTTTTAAAGAAAGGGTCACATTTGTCATTTATAAATTCAGATTCTAAGTTTGATTTTTTTTAATAATTTAACCTTTGATGGAATTAGTTTGTTCAGATTCATATCACAGGCATTTTTATTATGACCATAGCTTCAACAATTAACAAGTGGAGATCACAGAGGAATTATGGACTGGAAAGTAAAAAGAAAGAAAGAAAGACTTGTCTACAAATCACTAGTTACTAATTGTTATAAATACTCAATGGGAAGCCACAAGGAAATGTAATTTTATTTATATATTAAATTTTTATCCAGGCTTTTTTACTTTATAAGTAACCCAATATGATACACATACACATACACAATACCCCTTTTGTTTATTTTCTCCACAACAACAACCCTGTGAGGTGGGCTGGTCTGAGAGAGAGAATGGTTGGCCCAAAGTCACCAAGCTAGCATCCTGACAGCTTTGGAAGCTGAAAGAACATTCTGGACAAAGGCAATATCAAATCATGTTCTTATTGTTGCTGTTTTTTAAAAAAAACAGAAATTAAGATTGAGAAAGGGAATTTTTATTGATTTTCATACCGCTACAATATACTGTAATGCTGATTGTAACCTTGTAACTGAAAGGTTCCTCACATGCCTCCTCTGGACACTATATGCACTTGGAAAACTCTGGCCTAGATGATCTGGATTTAAGATTACTGGTTCAAAGAATAAGTTTGTTTAATAATTTGCTTGCTTTAAGAGAAATATTATGATGCTTGGCTTGCCCTAGGTGGAAGGCTTTCGTGCTGTTTAAGCAGTGTTGAGGTAATTCCCCGTTTGGAAACAGAGTTGCACTTTTATTCTTGCTCATCAGTTAATTTTCACTTAGTCTGTTTTACTCTAGTTGGTGCACTCTGCAAAGTGTAGCAATTATGTGGATTGTCATCCCTTAATTTATTTCTTATTGCACAGATAGTCCTCCAGTTACGACCACAATTGATCCCAAAATTTATGTTGCTAAGTGAAACATTTGTTAAGTGAGTTTTGCCCCATTTTATGACATTTTTGCCACAGTTAAGTGAATCACTGCAGTTAAGTTAGTACTCTGCTGTATAATGCAATGATGGTGTAGTGTTGGGGATTTTCGGTTCAATGTGTGAAGGGTGAAGGATGTGTGTTTGTGTTTATTTTCATGGTCATGGTCATGATGTGCACTGAATATAGTGTTTGATTTCGTTGTATGAGGTGCAATGACAATAAAAGTAAACTAAACTAAACTAAACACGGTTGTTAAGTGGACCTGGCTTCCCCATTGACTTTGTTTGTCAAAAGGTTATCACATAACCCTGGGACATTGTAACCTTCATAAATAGGAACCAGTTGTCAAGCAACTGAATTTTGATCATGTGACCATGGTGATGCTGCAACGGACATAAGTGTGTCACTTTTTTTTGTCTTTAATGAATGATCCAGTATTAATAGATGTTGCCTGCATTTCAAATGTTATTCTAAAACAGAAGAGCTATATTAAACTAATTATTTTGCCTAGTTTCATAGTCTTACCCTGTCCGGTGGCTGCCCTTTTTATTTTATATCTGTTGTGGTGTGATCCTGGAAGTAGGTATGGCTTGTCCTATAGTATTTGCAATGCTTGGAAAATAGTTGATGCTTTATAAGTGTTTATGTTTAGTATTAATACATGCATGTGTAAACCCACACAAAAATTTAGGTTTATCCAGAAGGGAAGTTATTAAATTACATCCAGCTGTGGCATTAAATGAATGTTCATTCTGGGAAATCTGAATGAAAAGGCCTCAAAAGTATAACTATGGATGAATCAGCCTAGCTGATAATATAGGACTTCAGTCCAAAATTCTAACAGACATACTTTAAGATTATTTTAAGAGGTGTAGGACCAGTTTCAGATTTTGCTTTGCATGAGCCATTCATTTACTTCTTATTTTATTTCTTTAATTAGATATGTAGGTTAGATTAAGTAGCTGACTAGGATGAGAAGCTAGGACACAGACTGTGTGAGAACAAGAGTGTGTTTTTGAAAGGACTAGAAGGAATGAAAGTTTTGAAAATAAAATTCATTTTCAAAATTCAAAGTCTCCTTTGAAATCCAAATGTGGTACAAAACAGCCAGAGGCTGTCACAATATTTGCTAAAAATGTAGAATTACAGGGTCATCCCATGAAGAAATTTTCACTCTAAACCATACAATGTTTAGTGTACCATGAGCATTCCAATTTGAGTTCTTCAAATATATGTCTCTGTATGTATACATATATATTACAGATTTTTAAAAATAATATAAAAGCAAGCACAAACTAATACAACTAGAAAAGAAGTCAAAGAGAAATACAAGGGAAAAAAATAGAAAATAGAAAAAAGATGCAAAGTAACTTCTGATTTTCTTTACAATAATTATAAGTACAATTATAAGTTTACCTCTTATTCCATGGTTACAACATATCTCTCTTCTGTGTATGATTTATTCTGTTTAATCATCAAAATAATAAATCATAAGTTCATTTTTTCTGTTTCATGGAAAAAGTCTCCAAATACAAGTTCCTATGATGATTAGCCCCTTCCCACAAAGAATTCCAGGAGTTTCATTTTATGATAATTGCTGCATATTTGCAACTGAAGTGTTTCTCTGTCTTTCCCTTAGCCACTGAGATCATAATTGCAGCTGTGGATCTCAATTATCTGGTGATATCTATCATGCAATGCAAGACACTGCCTGGTTTTGTTGTAAGAATCCACAAAGCACTGTGGTAAAAAAAGCAGAAAAGAAAAATGCCACTTTGTGTTTATCTTTCCACAATATAATGATTGTTTATAGAGATCTAAAGCTGCAGCCCACATCCATTCTGATAACCTTCTTAACCTCACTTTAAATGCTGGGTCAAACCAAACAGACCATTGAACTGAGTTGTAAAATGGGAAAGGAAGCTTAAATGCTCAGCTGAAAGAGTGTCGTAATTATTCCAGTACAATTAATGTACTATTTTACAATTTCAAAATATTTACTTGAAGTTATGACCCTCTTCTTTTTTCATATTTCTTCCTCTTGTGAAACAAATGCTAATTTTTCCATGCTTTATTTTTAGAACCACATTGGTTTCCTCTTCATTTCTCCAAATATTCTTTTGATCATGCCACCAGGCTACCTACTTCATTTTTTCTGCTCTCTTCTATTCCCTATCAATTTACAGTGCTCTCTATATTTCATGTTTTAGACCTTTCCCTCTGGGTTAGCTTCGCCATAACTCACTATTTTAAAAAGTATGTCTATGCTGGGAGGACAATCTGGTGTCCTCCATACGTTTGGACTTCAAATCACATCAGTTGCAAACAGATCATTTCATTATCTTGTATTTTCACCAATCACTATGTTTCACTCTGGAACTACTTATTGGAACAAGGGAAGACAAACTATGGCTTTCCAGATGTTTCTGAATTTCAGTTTTCTCATCTGTTCCTATCAGCATGGCCAATGATGAGGGATAATGCAGTTTTATTCAATGATGTCTGCATTTGAGAAATAATTGGGCAGTTAATTTTATAATAGACAGGTGCCATTTCAATCATCAAAGCTCTTTGCTACTTATTTGATTTTCTCTTGAAAGAACATCGCACATTGAGTTTTACATATAACAAAAATATTGTCCTGGCCCAAGAATCAGAGAATGACTCTGTGAAGAAGCTATTTCAGTAAGATCTGTGAAATGTCAGCCTCAGGACATGCAAAGAATTACATGAGACTGCCCCGTACCTGGGCATATGGAGGAGTCAGATGATGAAGTAAGGCTTCCCAGCCCCACATTTGGCAAATAGAGAGGAGAGCAGAACAAAGACATTCTGTGAGGCTCCTTGCCAAGCAAGGGATTAAATCTCTTGATTAAAGACAGCAAACTGCCTTATGATTTAAGAAGCACCCCTGACCCATGATACCTTGTTAGAAGCAACTGTCTAATCTCTGGCTCTTGTGTGATGCTTGTGTGTGAACTCTGCTTGTGAAATTCTGATCTCTGGATTAGTTGACAGCCCTGACCTGGATCTTGGAACTCTGGATTGGATTTGGACAATCCTGCTGTGTGCTTCTCTTAAAATAAAAGCCATTCAGGAAAGTTTCTTTCAGAGATTGCATTTTGACTTGCACCCCTTGTCTGCTGCTATATTTTGATTTTGAGAAAACTGCTAATTCCCATAGCAAATGTGTGAATGAGTGTTCAATTGGAATAAAAAACAGGACAAATGTCATGGTTTAATACTGATTGCTTTCTTACTCCTATTGTGGAATGGTCACAGCAAAGCAATGGTAATCACAAATAGGTTCCTCTGGGAAAGCAAGTCTTTTTGGTTCCTCCCAACTTATTGCTAGATGAAATCCATCAGCTTTTGGTTGGAGGCTTGCTGCTCATTTGACCTACCTTTCAAAGTTCCAGAGAGCACACAATTTTCTAACAACTCCGTGTGAGATTATTAGAGGGGAAAGGCATGATTCATTTCCACTAAGAATGACTTCTTTCTTCAATAGGTTGTCATATGACTGAGCTCTTTGACAATTTCATAGGATAATTAATATTTCATGTCATGGGAAGAAAAGCAAGTTCAGACAAAACACCCATGGCAACATTAGGGTTAAGAATTCCTATCTTTTTAAAGTGGATGAAATTTATCCCAAGATAGTTTAATAAATTGTTTTCTCATTTCCTTAAAGGACAGCACATAGCTCTAGCATTTATCAGAATGGATGCTGCCATTCTTACCAGTGCTAGACATAAAATTGTTCATCACCATTGGATGTTCTACTTTTGAATGAAACCACTGGCAGAGAAAGTTCAATCAAATCAGGCACCAGCCTAGCCATAGAAAAATCCTATTGACCCCAATCCTTTATTTGCAGAATATGACATAATTTTGTCCAACTAAAGCTGTAACCTTCTAACGTACTAGATGTATCCTGAGAGATGTGTGTGGCCACCCTGAACCTCTTACTCCCTCTCCCCACCATCCCATCTCATCTTCCATTAGCTTGGAATTTTGTAGTCTCTTAATCCAAGCCTCTCTCTTGGAAAGATATCTGCTGCCAGAACTTCTATCCACTGATTCTCCAGATGCATATTCCATAAAGAGATAATGCATCTGTTAACCTCTCAGGTTCTGGGGCGAAAGGGAAGCCTGATGGTATGTAAACCAATTAATATTTGTAGTAAAAAAAACATGTGTAAAAGAATGAAAGATTTAAATTTAGTAGGCATTTGACTATCCCTTTTGTAAGTATATAGTTCTTATATTAACTTGGAGAATAAAACTTTTCAAAGTAATCAACAGAAATCTCCTGATTTGGTACTCATCTGCAGCAACATCTCTTTAAAAATTAAATGTGTCTTTTGAAATTAATTATTTATTTATTTTATTTATTTATTTGATTTGTCAATTGTTTACAAGATAATAAGTATAAGTGTATACATAGTTGTGAATACATGAGATGGGTACATATAAGAAAAATAAAAGAATAGAGAAACAATAGGACAGGGACGGTAGGCACGTTGGTGCGCTTATGCACGCCCCCTACAGACCTCTTAGGAAAGGGGTGAGGTCAATGGTAGACAGTCTAAGGTTAAAGTTTTTTGGGGTTTGGGAAAGAGACTACAGAGTCGGGTAGAGTATTCCAGACATTGACTACTCTATTGCTGAAGTCGTATTTCCTGCAATCAAGTTTGGTGCGGTTTACTTTGAGTTTGTATCTATTGTGTGCTCTTGTGTTGTTATGGTTGAAGCTGAAGTATTCATTGACAGGTAGGACATTGCAATGTATGATTTTATATACCATGCTTAAGTCAGACCGAAGACGGCGTAATTCAAGGTTTTCTAGTTCTAGAATTTCAAGTCTGGTGGCATAAGGTATTCTACAACGAGTAGAAGAGTGGAGAACTCTTCTTGTGAAATATTTCTGGACTTTCTCAATTGTGCTAATATCAGATACGTAATGAGGGTTCCAGACTGATGAACTGTATTCGAGTATTGGTCTAGCAAATGTTTTGTATGCTCTGGTTAGTAGTGTGATATTGCCAGAGAAAAAGCTACGTAGGATTAGGTTAACAACTCTTAATGCCTTTTTGGCTATGTAGTTGCAGTGGGCTCTAGCACTCAGATCATTAGAGGTGAGTATGGAACTGGAAATGTTTGGATCTGTAGTTCAGTAATATATAATAGGCCACAAGCTCTCCATGCTTTTCTTGTGGAAAAAGGGTGCTTTTCATTGGATATTAAAGACAGAATGGAGACTCCTTATCTGCATTTGTAATAGAAAACAGGTATGAGGGAAAGCTTTTTCTGTAGACATGTTGAGTCAGAATAAAAGAGATTAAGGCTATAAGCCCATGCCTATTAATTGGAAGCAAATTCTATTACAATAAACATTTCACTGCATTATGAATGCTTCCCTCTAATCTAAAGTAATCTGAGGTAGCATAAACATATTTGTTTGTTTGTGTGCATTTATTATGTGAGGAAGAGTGAGGTAATTGAGACAACATGAAGATAAAATACTTTGCATCATTTTGAAGTCTCCGTCAAAGAGGTTTCAAACAGTCCTAGCATTTATTTATTTTTTCTTTCCTTAAATGCAGGATTTCCCTTGAATTTTTTAAAGGTGTGTGAAAGAGTGTGGTAGTTGAGTTGGCTGGGCCTTAATAAGGTAGCATAATTTGTGTTGTCAAGATATAATCATCAGGATGCTTTATGAAAGTACTTTGCAATATTTTGAACCCCCAATAAGATGCTTTTAAAAGCTGTTTGTTGAAGCTTCAAACAGTTATAGCATTTATACTTCTTCTTTCCTAAAGTAACTCATGACTGGTTAATTCTTCTGGTTATTGGTCCAGCACTCTATGCATGAGCCACTAGAACAACCTGATGTTCCTATATTATGTATGGAAGAGTACCCAGCACTCTGGAGAAAGCTCTACTGTTGTGAAAGATGGATGGGAAGGACAGAAAGACCAGTGGCAAGGTGGATAGATTGCAGTGGCAATGGAAGACCTGAGGGACCATGTTACGGTGGGATAATTTTATTTATTTTATTTATTTTTTATTTATTTGATTTGCCAATTGTTTACAAGATAATAATTATAAGTGTATACATAGTTGTGAATACATGAAATGGGTACATATAAGAAAAATAAAAGAAGAATAAGAGAAACAATAGGACAGGGACATCTGTAAGTTCTGACACTAAGCCAGGGGTGGGATTCTCCCAGTTCGGACTGGTTCAGGTGAATCCCTAGTTCCAATAATCATCTGGCTCTGAACCAGTTTGCTTCAATGATCATGTGGGTCCGCCCACCACCCCCCCTGCGCTGTACTCACCTATATCTGCTCAGCTGATTCTTGCAGCAGAGTGGATTGCCGCACCTCAGCTGTGTTACTTCCTGAAGTAACATTGAAGGTCAATAATTTAAAAAGCTATGCACACACGTGTGACGCACGTAATTAGCGAACCGGTTGTTCCACCGGCAGCATCCCACCACTGCGCTAAACTCATCATGGTATATAAAGAAAATCTTGTGAAGTTGATTAGTCTGAGAAATCATGACTAGCCAAAGTCATCCAGCTAGCTTCATGGCTAAATGAGAATATGAAGATGAATCTCTCCACTCCTAAGCTAGTGTTTTAATATTCTACTCGAGTCAATATATTGTGTTAGGCTTCCTTATTCCTTATTAGGAATACAGTTCATTCTGCCATTATCATTCTAGACATTTAAGTATTCCTTCATCTGTCATCATAGTTATTAAACACATGCAATACTTAAAATGCATTGGCATTTGTTTTCATCTTGTTTATAGCTGAGATTAGAAACCTCAGAAAAATCCCAGATGAGTTCTTATAATAGCTGTCCTGCTGATATTTTATTGCTTAATTATTTTTTTCTCCTTTCTGATATTTAAATTGAATGCATTTTTGAAGTTTATGTTTTAATATATTTTTAATTGCTATAACTTGGTAGTAAGGAAACAGGGAAAAACTTCTCATATTTTTTTTAATATTGTGTACATTAAATTGGTTATGAGTTACATTGCTGGTGTGGAAAGCTGGATTTGAGTAGGCTACATTAAAAGATGAGTTGCCAATATTATGATATTCTAAAAATGTTGACAGAGCAATGGACTTCTTGAGGAATACATAATCTCTTTCTATACAGTGGATTTTCAAATAAGGAGGATTTTAGTTTCTACAGGCTTCAAGAGACTAGATCTCTTCCCTTTCTCCATCTTTTCTTTTCCCTTTCCTTTCCTTCCTTTTGAATACAAATACACCTGGTTTAAACCCTCTCTCCATGCTCTGAAACATCTACCTGATGCTCGATGCTTCTTAAAGGTAAGTATGAATGTACAATAACATCAAGCAAACTGGAATTAAGTATGATTGTACTTGTCTTTGCTAGATTTTACACATATCAGCCACAGTAAAACAGCTTGGTGAATTTAATATTTGGACTAATGGCTAAGTGGGTGGAGAAGGCAATGTTGCCCTTTACATCAAGTAAATAAGTTGTATTATTGCATTGATTCTGAAATGAAATAAGCTGTACCTGCTGCATTTAGGGCTTTTTCTGAGTAATACCATCAATCCCTATCCCAAAGTCCTGTTCTGAGGACGTGATAGGTGTTTTCCATATGTCCACATTTAAAACATCTCTTTCTGTCCCCCTCTCCCCCCCTCTCTCTCTCACACACAATTTTATTGGTTTTATTTTTATTTATTTAATTTTGTCAATTGCTTACAAAATAATAGGTATAAGTAAAAACATAGTTATGAATACATGGATACATATAAGAAAAATAAAAGAAACAATAGGACAGGGACGGTAGGCACATTGGTGCGCTTATGCACGCCCCCTACAGACCTCTTAGGAAAGGGGTGAGGTCAATAGTAGACAGTCTAAGTTTAAAGATTTGGGGGTTTGGGGAAGAAATCAATGAGACAGGTAGAGTATTCCAGACATTGACCACTCTGTTGCTGAAGTCGTATTTCCTGCAATCAAGTTTGGTGCGATTAACCTTGAGTTTGTATCTATTGTTTGCTCTTGTATTGTTATGGTTGAAGCTGAAGTATTCATTGACAGGTAGGACATTGCAATGTATGATTTTTATATACTATACTTAGATCGGACTGAAGGTAGCGTAGTTCTAGGTTTTCTAGGTCTAGAATTTCAAGTCTGGTGGCATAAGGTATTCTGCAATGAGTAGAGGAGTAGAGAACTCTTCTTGTAAAATATTTCTGGACTTTCTCAACTGTGTTAATATCAGATATGTAATGTGGGTTCCAGACTGATGAGCTGTATTCGAGTATTGGTCTAGCAAATGTTTTGTATGCTCTAGTTAGTAGTGTAATATTACCAGAGAAAAAGCTACGTAGGATTAGGTTAACAACTCTTAACGCCTTTTTGGCTATGTAGTTACAGTGGGCTCTAGCACTTAGGTCATTAGAGATGAGTACTCCAAGATCCTTGACAGAGTTTGGATCATCAACAAGATCTTGACTATTCAGCCTGTATTTTATTTTCTGATTTTTTTTGCCAATATGTAGGACAGAGCATTTATTTGTTGAGATTGCTATTTGTTTGACCATTCTGATATATAGTCAAGGTCTTTTTGAAGGGTAGCAGTATTGTCTGTGGTATTGAATAGCTTTACATCATCAGCGAAGAGAACGCAGTTGTTCTTAATATGATCACAGAGGTCATTTATGTAGAGTATGAAAAGAGTTGGTCCTAGAACACTGCCTTGGGGGACATCAGTGTTGACAGGTACAGAATTTGATAGGATGCTCCCAATTTTGACCATTTGTTGTCTGTTTGACAGGAATGCTTCTGTTCAGTTATGCAGGTGTCCAGAGATACTGTAAGATTTTAGTTTTAGGAGTAGTTTGTCATGTTCCACTGAATCAAAGGCTTTACAGAAGTCTATGTTGATTGCGTCTATTGCTTTGCCCTGATTGAGTTGTGTAATCCATATGTTTTTGCAGTGTAAAAGTTTCAGATTACATGATAGTTTTTTCCTGAAACCAAATTGTTTATTAGAGAGTAGGTTGTTTGTTTCTAAGTGGCAGATGATGGATTGGTTAATAATTGATTCCATGACTTTACAGGTGACGCAGCATAAGGAGATTGGTCTGTAATTTTCAACTAGGCTGGGGTCTCCCTTTTTGAAGATGGGGATGACCATGGCTTGTGACCATAGTTTTGGCAAGGAGCTGGTCCTGAAAGACTTTTCAAAGATTGTGCTTAGGGGTTCGGCTATGGCAGTGGATAGCTTTTTTAAGAAGTAGGCACATATTCCGTCTGGTCTAATAGACAGAGATGGTTTTAGATTGCGTAGTGTTTTTTCAACATTGTCTTCTGTAAAATCAATATGTATTAGATCATTGTAGTTGTCTGTGGTTGCTCAACAGATTGTCACAAAGTGTTGGAGAGCCAACAGACCTTGCTTATGTATGAGTCATTCAAAGAACTCAGTTTCAGAGAATTTTCGTAAATTAGTAAATCATTTTCTTAGAGTAACATCACATTTACCCATGCCTCAGTGGAAACTCTTTATTTGTCTACACAGCCTAACCTTTATATGTTCTGCCTTCTCGGCTTTCCTTTTTATACCTTCAGAAAGGGGGAAATACTGCTAGATAACGGAGTTCAGAAAATTTGGAAGCCAATCTTATGTTTTAAGACAATCATTTTTGACATTCTCCTTATCCACAACTCTCCAGCATCTTGCAGCATGGCAACATCTGGTAGCTATGAGACACACATATGGATAAGCAACTTTAATTTCTCACTATATCTATTGTAAAAATACTACATTAAATTGGAGAAAAAGCCAAGTATTGCTGTTATGCTACAATATTTCAGAGTGGAACATCATTCTAATTTAATAATAGATAAAGATTTAATAATGATACACTCCAAAAATTCTTTCCAGGAAGGGGAAAGGAGAAAATAGTCTTAGTTGAATTCATTCAATGGGGTACAAATGCTTTTTTTCTGAATTGCATAAGTTTATGTTTGTCTTCATCAACAGACTTAAAATGGGTTTTCTTTAACAGAAGTGCAGATGGGGAATCTAGCAATGTTTCTCAAATTGAATTCCCATTGCTATCATGTCGCATTTTTCATTGATACCACCCACTGTTTTCTAAATGTACTCTCTCAACAACAATCTGCCTGAAATATAGTTTGAGACAGTTTCTTCATTAACCTCTCTCCGTTTTTATTTCTAGCAATTTCCTTGGTTTTCTAATTGCATTTCTTTTCCTTCTTTTCTTCGCCTGTAAAGTGAAATGCCAATTTTGTAATTACTGATATGCTGAAGTACTTATTTCTATCCCTCCTTATCCTTATTGCTTCCAAACCCATAAGTGTCCACTTGCTAAACTCTTGAGGATTCATAAATAACTGCATAATTTTTAATTGTTTAACCAGAGTTCACGGGAAGCACACACATCATAACCATTAGCACAGAAAGGAGACACTTGAGTGCTCAGTTACTCATAGTTAAATTATTGTTAATAAATTTTGAGTACTTCTCGGAGCATGAATGAAGTATGGGTTTCCACCCAATATGCATTTCATTTATACCCACAAAAAATTATGAGACTGTACTGAGATACACAGGAAGGAATAAAATAAATTGAGGAAAAACTACCTTACACATAGTGATTTTGTTTTATAGATTTTTTTAAAAAAATCATTAGATATGTTTCACATTCTCTCTACTATGCCCTTAAGTCCTAGTAGGAGATCTTTTCTCCCCCAGTGACTTGTAGAGTCTCACAATATCAGCTATGAAGAAATGGAGATTTGGCCTTGGAAAATGTTACTCAGTCATGAAAAAAGGAAAGTGTGAGGAAAAAATTGTAATTAAACCTGCTTTGATTTGTTTTGCTGAAGATGAAGCAGTGAAAGAACTCTGCTGGGCTTGATTTTCTTATGCTACTCCAATGAAGATCATTTTTGAAACCCTCCTGGGCCTGTTTTTTTTTAACCTTGCCTACCTTGAAGGGCTAACATCATCCACATTATTATTGTGCTGATATAACAGTAGCAAGGTTTATATACTCTGAACTGTAGTTGGATGATTCTACAAAGTATTCTAGGTCATTAGTGAAGCATTGAAGGAAGGGAGTTATATGAGCCTAGAGTGACAAGATATCAAAAGTCTAATAGCACTTTTCCCAACCCTTTTCTTATTAAAAGGTATAGGCTTTTGTGAAGAGAACTCACTTCACCAGATGCCTAGTAGGGCTTAATATAGGACTTAAATGACTTGACATAAGACATAAACGAGGGTGAGGTGGAGCTACTCTATCAACAATTGTTATATGGTGTGCTGCTAAATGTTTAAGAACTGCCTCTGCTGTGCTACACCTTTATCCATGCTTGAGAAAGTGAAGCCTTGTTGTCCAGGATGGGCTATAATTTATTTAAAATGTGTTCAAGTAGTTTGAGCTATGATTTGTGGATGAGAACCAATGATACCATAGATCCTCTCTCAGGGTTGATCTGGTTCTGTTGATTTGTCTGATGCTTTCGCTGCATGGATAATTCAAACTGTTTAATTCCTGGTTTAATTCATTAGCAAGAAAATGGTCTTAGTATTGCTTGATATATGTTGCCATAGCAGAAAATCCTGCTTTTCTGATAGAATCTATGCTAGAGAGAGGGCTCTAATCTGCTTCTTAACTGAAGAATAAACTAATTTAAAGAAGCCTTCCTTTTCACAAATATACCACAATTCTTGGCGCTTCTTCACCTTCCTCTCTCCACTATTCTCAGTGTGGTTAATAAAAATGGGTCAATATTTTATTTTGTACCTTTCACATTCCTTTTTCTCCCTTTCTCATTTGGAACCACTCTAGTCATCCTACTAATAAAATTTTTAATCATCTTCATATATTTGATAATACAGGATTACATAAATAAATGGATTATGTAGGTTAAAAATTGCTGTAGACGTAAATGTATCATATAGGGATTTTTGTGTAAATTAATTTCTAAATTCTTTGAATGAGACAGGAATGGAGATAAAGAACAGTGAAAAAAGGGGAAGAACTGATTATGTAAAATAATAAAGTATCTGAGAGGAATGTACCACTGAGATGTAATAAGGTAGACGTAGACTATTATTATTAGCTAGTCACTTAGGAATTTTCCTTTGAAAGTATCAAATTTATATACTTTTAATTAAAGCATTACCTTGTTATGTATAACTGTGTTCTCTCTGTGTGTATGAGTAGCTACTGTCTGTTTACAACAAAGAACATGGAGCTTATGCTTTAAATAAATTTTGTACCTCAAATCAGAATAAGTTATTTCAGAAACATACAGGAAGCACTGAAAGGAAAGCTTTTATGAACCACTCTAGAGAACTCTGATTTGTTATTAGAATTTTGGAATCTCAGAATGGACTTTTGTACGAAAATTAATACTTTTCTCCCAATTTATGAAGCCAGGAAGAGAGAGGGAGGAAGAATAGGAATACCCTCTTTATCAAAGAAAAAAAATTTTTTTCTTCCTAACTCCCCTAGAGGAACACAACCCTTGTGTTGTCCTAAGTTCCATCACTTTCTTCTGTCACTTCCAAGGCTTTTGTGGCATGGAAATCTGTGGGTTAGAATGCTTAAATATAACACAAGAATGAGACAAGACCAGCAGTATGATGCAGAAAATAAAATTGGGAGTGCAAGGGCATACTGTAATGTAAAAAAAAAAAGTTGTTTTCCTACTGAAAAAAGCTGTTTTCTGTAAATCTCTGTCTCTGTATCTTTATCAGATGTTATCCACTTATATAAAATGAAATTTAGAAGGATTGTCTTCCATGCTTCATTGCAAAATCATTTAGATTTTCCTATTATTTATGTGGCACAACATTAGGGAGAGAAAAGTAATACTTTTGCTAATAGAAGCCTGATAAAGGTTGCTACAGGAATAAGGAGTTTTCCACGACCTCTGTATATTAACCATAGAGTCTCACTGAAGCAAGGTTTTTGTTATGCTCCAAAAATTTAACGTTAAAAATTGCTCCTCACATGCTATTGGCAGCTGCCTAAACCAAAAGTAAATCTTTTTCCCAAGGACAAATCTCATGAGCAAGTTTTACAAAGATAAAAGTAGGAGTGTTAAAATGAATTCCAGCATGTTTATTATTTCTCCTTTAGAATAAAGGAGCTCATCTAAGACCTTCATGAATCTGCTTTGGGGTTATTGTTAGCAAAACTCCCAAATCTATTATCTGCAGTCATGACATCAGCTTTATAATGGAGCCTAAATTCTTGGAATCCTTGTTGGAGAACGGCTATTCTCCAACAATATGCATACTATTGTTGAGTATGAAAATGAGAATAGTATTTATTTATTTTATTTATTTATTTGATTTGCCAATTGTTTACAAGATAATAAGTATAAGTGTATACATAGTTGTGAATACATGAAATGGGTACATATAAGAAAAATAAAAGAAGAATAAGAGAAACAATAGGACAGGGACGGTAGGCACGTTGGTGCGCTTATGCACGCCCCCTACAGACCTCTTAGGAAAGGGGTGAGGTCAATAGTAGACAGTCTAAGGTTAAAGTTTTTGGGGTTTGGGGAAGAAACTACAGAGTCGGGTAGAGTATTCCAGACATTGACCACTCTTGTTGAGCATACTATTCAAGCTTCATTGTACAGTACCATATTTCACTTTACTCTTCAAATACTACTCTTAAATGAGACATGGTACAAAGTAGAGGACTTACCATTCAACAGCGCGGTGTTGTTCAATGCTAAAGCAGATGATGAGATGGAAGGCATTCAAATATTGAGAACCCACCACATATTGCATGGAACTTCCTATTATGAAGTCTTCAAGTGCCAAATTCAAGTGCAGAAAAACGGATGGATACTCATATTCCATACTGATTTTTTTCTCAGTACAATACTGGACCAAACCAAGATATTTTTTTTTTAAAAAAAAAGTCACATAAATTAAAGGTAAAGGTTTCTCCTATCCAGTCTTGTCCAATTTTAGGGAGCAGTGCTCATCTAAATTTCTCAGCTGAGAAAGCCAGTATTGTCTGAACACTCTTCTGTGATCATGTGGCCAGCATGACTATACTCCAAGGCACATGGAACACTGTTACCTTCCTATCGAAGTGATACCTATTTATCTACTCTCATCTGAATGCTTTCAAACTGCTAGGTTGGCAGGATCTGGGGAAGTATTGGAAGCTCACAGTGTCATGCGGTGCTCAGATTTTGAACAATAGCTATAAGCTTTTCAGCTGTCAAGCTCAGTGTCTTTAGCTGCTGAACCATCACACCCTTTGACCACACAAATATTAAGACAAAACCCTGCCTTCTGTGCCAATATAGGTATCAAGAAGGGGGGGGGGGGGTACATAATGTCAAAATACATGTCACATTACAGTATTTCTCCTCCATATTCTGTGAATGAATATTGGTTTTCCAGAGTACAAATGTTGCAATCTTCAATTTTTCACATAAAAACCTTGTAGTTTCTGACAGCATTCTGGGTTCTCAGGTCCTACTAAACTATTCTTTTCCTTCACACAACTGTATTGCATTTCAAAAGAATATACAACACAAAAGAACAAAGAAAAAAGTCAGAAAAAGAAAAGGGAGGGAGGTCAAGGAAAAAATAGTGGAGTGCAGAGAAAGGAAAAAAAGCTATAGAAAAGAGTAACCTGTGATTTCCTTTGGTACAAATACAGCATAAAATTCAGTGATCCTTTGAACTAGAGCAATCCAAAGCACATAGTACTTTTGTAGTCATGAACAATTCTAGTGATCAGATCTCAAGGTTAAATTTTCATTTCTTTCAAACAATTCCAAAAGTGAATTCTAAATAGAAACTAAGCTAGACAGTCTTCTTTTTAATCAAAGCAGTCAATTTCACCACCTCTGCCAACTCCATTAACGTTGCCATCCATTCTTACATTGGAACATTGTTGGAAGAAAAACTACTGCTTTCAATTGTTTGATTCAATTTGAGAATTATCTGAATTAAAATATAGATCTGATCCCAATATTTCTTAGCTTTCTTACATTATGATGCTAAGGTACTCAGCACCAGAGCAACCTGGGAGCTCCGAGGGAAAAGAAGGAATGGAGCTGGCAGAGAGAGAGGGTGGGGGGGGAGAGGAAGGGAGGGAGAGAGAGAGAGAGAGAGAGAGAAAGAGTGAGAGAGAAAAACCTGGGCCACCCATCAGCTCTCAGATGTTGAGAATGCTATTAGACACTTCCAACCTGTCAGAGATCTTCTGTTCTTAGATTAATTCTAATTCCAATTTAATGGGTTAAAATGAAATTTTAAATGTAAATAATATAATTTAACTCTTCTAGTCCCTGTTGCAAAATCAATTTATATAAAAGCTAATGGAAAAGGGAAGCAGCAGATGGAAGTAATTGCAAATTCTTTTTCCCCGAATCTTAGCTTAACTTTTTTCTTGGATTACAGACACAATTCTGTATTTTGGGATTCAGACTGAATTCAGAACAAACTCCAAGCAATTGCATGCTCTGTGTAGATAACATGCAGCTGCCAGGCTTGTTAAGCAAATCCTTCATATCTAGAACAGCCACTAAAGAAATAACTGATGAATATTAGTCATGTTTCCATAAATATTATGTACACTGCTTCTCAGTGGAGCTTGTATTATTGTAACTCTTCAATTTATTTATGTTAATATGATGAATTTTGTGGTTGCTAAAAAGAAATAGATTCATGAACCATAATTTCTAATTTCTGGAATCTGATGTAAGCTACATTTTGCAACAATTCAATTTAAAATCCAGTTTTCAATGCTACATTTCACTTCAGGACATGCAACTCAGAAAGATGATGTCCAAGACAATTATTTTTCATTAGCAAGAGTTAACAACACTCTAAATGACAAGGCCTCTTTTTCACAAACTTCATCAGTACCCACATTCTTATATACCAAGCAAAATGAAAGCATTATAAAAATGCCACAATCAAGTTGATGCAATATTATCTTTAGATTTAATGAATGTAAACCAGCATTCAGAAAAGTGTCCTCTAATTTAGGACTAAAATATTGGAGCAGGTAGCTTTGCGCAGGGGAAATAATAGCAATAGCACTTAGACTTATATACCAGTTTATAGTGCCCTACAGCACTCTCAAAGCAGTTTACAGAGTCAGAATATTGCCCCCAACAATTTGGGTCCTCATTTTACCCACCTCGGAAGGATGGAAAGTTGAGCCTGGTGGGATTCGACCTGCCAAATTGCAGTAGGAGTAGCTTGCAGTACTGCACTCTAACCACTGCGCCACTGAGGCTCTATTAATAATATATATAATGATATTTATATCTATTAAATATAAATAATATTTAGTGGATGAAGTTTTAAGAATAATGTTTGTAGAAGTAACTTTGGAGGCTGGTTATTATTATAACAAAAAAATAGTAATCTTCATTCATGAAGTAAAATGATAGAAAAGCTAAGTTGTATTAATCTGTAGCTTAAAACTACACTGTGCACCCTCCAAATTGGATGTGTATGTAAAGAGAGTCCATACTACTGAAGAAGAACTGGGAGAAATAAAAATGTGGAGTGTGGCTCTTTATCAGTTTTATAGATGCAGAAAGCCAATGCACACAATGCTAAATTTTCCAACAGAAAAATAATATAATTTGCTGCTTAGAATTGACTATTCTAAACTCAACATGTCCAAATGACCCTAAGGTGGGAAAAATCCATAGGATCATGTCTGTTGTAATTTTCTAGATATGTACCAAAAATAAGAGATTGGGTATGGGTGTGTGTGAATGTATGGGCAAGGTGGTTTAATTCATGAGAATGTGTAGCTCCAGTTAATGAAACAAAAAATATTTTTTTAGGTTGAAAAAAGAGATAAGATACTGTTATTTTAAAAGGAAGTTCTTTAAAAAGATCTGCAATAAGGAAACTTCGAGCTTTCTTTGAATTGCAATCAGACAATTATGGAAGCCCCCTACTGGCAAAGAAAAAAGAAAAGTGATTGCACAAACCTGAATATTTCAAGATTGCAAGGTGGGTTTGAAATTCATCCCTCGAAATAGGTTGTGTAAACTTGATGTTTAAAACCTATCACTGATAAATTCATTGTATTGGAAATTGAGCACTCAGGAAACAGCTGAACTCCAAACCATGAAACGTGCAAGATTCTTTTTGTCACTTAAGACAGATGGGATTTTTGAGGACATAGGCATGCTGTGAATCACCGGCAGTGACCATAAGGGTCAAAACTATCAGCAGAAAAACTCTCAACTCTTCCTTGAAGCGAAATAGAAAGGGAATTTTAAATCATGCCAGGCTGTCTGTCATTTTGGCCTCCTGGCATTTCATGTACATGAGATCAAGCTGCTGTTCTTTACACTGAGCGCAATTGATTTTGAGTGCAGAAGTGGGCCTGAAAGCATACACAAATAGCTGTTAAGCCTTATGTTTCTCAGCTGGAGTCTAGTGTTACTTTCAAGAGTAAAGTGTTTCCCAGAGAGAATGGGATGTTTGGCTCAGTATTACCAAAAAGTGGATAGTATTAATTTCTGCCTCTTTTAAGCAAAAATATCTGAGCCTTGATCTCAACGGATCTATGCCACTGCAGACTGCTTCTGTTTCCATATTGCTTTTGCTGAGGTCTGGCTGATAAAATAGTTTAAACCTCAGAAAATGCAGAATAAAAAAACTGCACTTCTGGCAGAGAATAACTAAGTACAAACATATCAGGCAGAGAGGACTGAATTTTAGGTTCTCCCTGTTTGCCGTCTTATTTCCTCCAAAATCTAATACACTTTTCTTTGATGGTTTTTAAAGCAAGTTAACGATGGCAGAGAAATGTGGTGCATTACTGTTGGAGTGATGCAATTGTGCATCACAGTTTTGTTTTAAGAAGCTTTGTTGTCTAGAGACAACTGATAATATATCAAAAATTCCAATTCCAATATTTTCTTCCCCAAACAGTTGGGAAGTATTGAGCCCACCATATGAAGTTTTATTTATTTATTTGCAAAGTTATTTTTTATAAAAACTAAACATTTCTTTACATTCCTAATTTTATCTAATATGTACGCAACATTGCCTGTTATTTGAATTTTGTTTCTTAGTTTTGGCTGAAAACTGCACTACAAAATTCAGAGATGTGCACAACCAGAAGGATAATTATATAAGGATAATTATATAACTCTTAAAAGAGTTTGGAAATTCAGATGAGATCAGGTTGATTAAGCATGTGTAGCTCCATCCAAAGTCTCCAGCATTTCTAATTTCCCTTTCCCTTTCCTCATTATGCTATAAATCATCAGAGCACAGACAGTTGGAAGAGGAAGGTATCAAAAGCCGCTAAATGTCTAAGACAGCAACTAGTCTTAGCAGTCCAGTAAAGGGCATTTTCTCAATAAACTATCTACTATTCCTGAACTGTCTGTGCCCAACTATGATTCTATTGTATATAGATTTATCTGTACCACGTGACACATCAACTCCAAACTTCAATCTTATTTTAACCTAGCAGATTGTGTGCCAGACTTCATCAGGTACATGGGGCTTCTGAATCTGAGTTGCAAAAATGTGAATAATCACTAGAAAATATTGAGAACAGTAGCTTAAATATGATACATCTAATGTGGTATGGGAGGTAGCGTTTGATTTTACTTTTATTCAGCCAATCAGAATAGTGCAATTTTTTAAAAAAGCAGCTTTGTACACTGTGTGAAAACAACCCTACTATTAATTATATTCCTTATTTATTATTTTGTCAGCATCTCATTAATCTAGTCTCTGAAATAACCCATTTTCTGGGTTTCATCAATAAATAAGCTATGAACTAGTTAGCTAACTCACTCATGATAGATAGGTAGATAGATAGGTAGATAGATAGATAGATAGATGATAGATACATACATAGATAGATAGATAGATAGATAGATAGATAGATAGATAGACAGACAGACATAGAGATAAATATAGATATAACTGCCCATCTGACACTGATCCTAGGCAGCTCCTAACCCAATGGTGATATTCTACCGGTTTGGCCCGGTTTGGCTGAACTAGTAGCTCCGACGATCATCTGCGAATGAACTGGTTCACTCCAAAGATCAGCTGCTGGGCACTCCCACCTGCCCCACCTCTATACTGAACTTTATTTTCTGCTTTTCAACCTCAGCTGCTTTGTGTAGCAGCTGTTTTACACACATTGCCGTGTATCAGCTGTTTTACTTACACACAGGGCTTCCAGCAGAAGGTGAGCTGCAAATGCGCATGCGCAAAGTGTGCGTTTGGTGCACATGCGTGCGCAAAGCGTGCACTCACACCAAACCGGTAGGAAAACTTTTTGAAACCCACCACTGTCCTAACCACTAATAAAAACAGAAACATAAAAACAGGTCATATACCCTTCCCACCAGATACCAGATCACTCATACGGTGGACCCCGTAACTCAACCCCATCCTAGCCCAATGCTTTGGGAGTACAACCAGATCTTTAACAGCCTTCTGGAAGACTAAAAAGGTAGGGGCTCCCTGAATCTTAATATGGGTGGCTATTGAAAAGTGCCAGGGTGGCCATAGAGAAGACCTCCAAAGTCCCAATGAATGACAATATTTCAAAGAAGAGACCTGGGACATGCCCGTCTTATCTGGCCTAATGAGCACATATCTTTGAGGAGAAGTGATCCTACATGTAACTTGGCCTTATGCCATGTAGGGATTTAACCAGCACCTTGAATTATATCTGGAAAGCAACTTAATGAATGGGCTAGGTAAACTCAACACACTAAGCCACAAAACCCTGCCTCTCAAAAGCAAAAACTTAGTAGTATATTATACAAATATGTCTGCTAGGTCAGTACTTAATTTGTTTAAGCGCATTATTGAATATAGCCAGTGAATGAACAAGCATGTATATCTTCTTTTAACCCTTCTGACTCACAGGACAAACATATGTAAATGGCTCAAAGTCATTAAACAGTGGATACTGGCACAATGCCAATTAACATTTTAAGAGAATATATAAAACAGGCTATAGCAACCTGATCCTGAGTTGCCAAAATCTGGATGATCAGTAGATGACACCAGATACTGAAAACTGATACTATCTTGTTTTGACTTGCTCAAAATGAAAAGAAACGTGAGAATCAGAATGGAATTCAATCTCCATGGAATGTGAGAGGATTATATTTCTAAATTTGAAATAGCAAGTGGTGGAAATCAACCAGGCCCAATCACCACAAGGTACGATGTTGCCAAATACTTATTTTGTGAATGTTTTTGCCCCTTCCCCCAAAACACCTTTTTCAGGGATAGATGCATCAATGCTAAATTTAGTGAAAGCAGCTGGTTCTTATCCTAGGCAGCTGATCCTTGATTGCTCTCTGCTCTGCTGCTTTGCTCCCAAGTGCCAAGGTTCATGTGAGAAGCTTCTCTGTCTTCCTGGGTTACAGCCACAGCCCCTAGGGCTATTAAGTGTTGAACAGCCTGCCTCCTAGAGTCTTGGGGCGCTGCATCAAAATAACTAACCAAAGTATGACTTGGCTGGTTACTTTGCCTAATTTCAGGGTTCTTGTGAATGTACTTTTAATTTACTTTTAGTACAAGTAGTCCTTTACTTACAACTATTTCTTTAACAACATTTCTTTTTTGAAGTTATGACTGCACGGAAAAAAAAAGTGATTATAACTAGTCCTCACACTGTGGAGTCCTTGGTGCTCTCTGACCTCAGTTATTTGTTTGCAGACATTTGAGTGGGGTTGGCTTGCTGTTTATATATAATAGCTTGCTCTGTCAGTGATGGTGAGGTGTGTTTTTCCCCCATGGTAATTCTTTGATTAGCAATAGTGATAGTACTTAGAATTTTGTACCATGCCATAGTGCTTTACAGCAGTCTCTAGATGGTTTACAATATCCGCATTTTGTTTCCAGCAATCTGGGTCCTCATTTTGCTGACCTCAGAAGGATGGAAGGCTGAGTCAACCTTGAGTTTGTCAGGATTGAACTCCAAACTGTGGGCAAAGTTAGTCTGCAATATTGCATTCTAACTACTGAGCCATCAGGCTCCTTGATATTGATTAAGATATTGTTTTCAGTGTGATTGTTTGCTTCTGAATAGTTTCCTTGATGAGGGTATTATTTTCTGATTGATTGATTGTTTTACTGGTGTTAATCCTGATTGCTGAAGAGGATGTGTTCTGGTCTTTTTGTTTCCTTCTTGATATTTTTATTGTTGTCAACCGTCTCTTGGTTAGGCAGCAAAAGAAACTCCTGGGACATTATTTTACCAAGAGTATAACTTTACTGATAGTTCCATACAGGCACAGATGAAATGAAGCTAGATCTGAGGTTTTCACATGAAAAACAGCATAGCTAATTTCACCTTTTCCCCATTTGGGCCACCCATTGTCCATTGTCTACCAATCCAAGCGTTCTTTTCATTTTGGGAAAACAGTCTGCACCTTTGGAAGGTTCCCATCACACAACCTTGAAGTGTCAGGATTTTCTCAGGCTGCAAATGGCTCACAAAAATTTCTCATCTCCGGCTTTAATTGGATGGTGCTATGATTATGCCATGTGGTTGCAATATTTGCTGGTTGTTTCTAAGATACTTCTATTATTACCCTTTTCATAGCTTGAGGTAGTTGTGCTGTAATGGATTGAGCTGTCAGGCACTTTAGATAAAGTATGGTTTAGTCTGTATATAGGTACTCTGTTTCTTTTTCTAGTGTTCTGGATCTGTATTTGTACTCATCTGAATAACTTTCTTACATAGCTCCTCTGGTGGGAGGTTGAACTATTACTTTGTCAATAGAGCACGTGGTTAGTGTGTCATAGTGGGTCTTAAAGATAGGTCACTAAAAACTCTGGATCTGTCAGATTCAAATCCTTTCCATCCCCCAAGAAAAGCTGAAAATGGTTTTCGCTTTGAAGCTGATGTACTTATTTTCTCCCCAGGATACTCAAGAAGTTGGGGTTTCTGTGCCATTGAATCTCTCTGCTATCAGAACATTTTTATTACTTGCTTACAACATGTTAATGCCAAAATACAATGTGCAGGTTTATAAACAGGACATCAAAAGAATTAATGGAATTCAGAGTTTTCCACAAAAAACTGTTTCGTCTTTAAAAGCAAGATGTAAATATGAGATGAGGAATCCTAGAGGTACAAGTTATAATTAAATATTACAGAAACCAATTTCCTCTTTATCTTCAGTCCTCTAGATAAGGCAAACAGCTTAAAAGGAAGCCTGCAGGTCTCAGAGTAAAACCACAGTTCAGGACCCAGTGAAATGAAAGAGATTGTCAAAAATGTCCACAAGTACAGTACCGTATAGAAAGAATTCCTGTCTTCATCATCTGAAGTGAAGAAATGTGTGTCCTGGCATGTCATCACAAGCATCATTTCTGTGTATAATTCTATTCCAATAATACAGTATATGGCAGGTATTTTCAAGGATATGGCTGCATGGATATAGATGGGTCTGTCAATAAGCAGAACATTTGTAGGATGGTATACTGTATACTAACCAGTTGTTGGAAATGGAGTATAATATTTAAAATAAGTAACATCCACTTTTTGTGATTTGCAATTATTTTTACAGTGGAAACCATTTTTTTGCTTTTGAAGATATAATCCCAACAATTGGTTTTTTTATTGGGAGGGGGGATGGATGGTACCTTCAAATCATTGTTGATTCTTGGCAACTGTCTGGATTCCCTGCTGTTTTCTTGGCAAAGTTTGTCACAATGGTTTATCCTTGCCTACTTCCTAGAGTTGAGAGAGAAAGAGACTGGAGAATGAAGGTAAATATACATGTCCCAGGATAATGTTGCAGGTTCCAATCTGAGAAGACCAAAGATTTATTCTTCCAAGCTTTTGGGCTCATGCTGGAGCCCATCCTTGGGGAACTTCTCTTTCTTCATAATATGAGTGCTGGGCTATTCTATGCATTGAATTTTTATGATTCCTGATTGTGTGTAGCTTTAAGTTCTTAACTAGGGTGTTGATGGCTGGCTATCAAGTTGTTAGTTGTTGTTTCCAGAAAGAGACTGGTCTGAGGTCACTCAGTTGGCTTTGTGCTTAAGGCAGGGCTAGAACCCACAATTTCCTGGTTTCTAGCCTAATTCCTTAAACACTACATCAAACTGGCAGCACAACACTTAGAAATATGTATTGGTGCAATATAGCAAATCCATTATTTTGATTACTACAGTTCCATATGTGCTATTTTAGTAACATACTTATTTTTGTAAATCCCATCTCACATCTGGAACTAAATACATTGCAGTGGATTAACTTTCACAATGAGAAAGAGCAGGTGGCTCTGAGTTAATTTCCTTCTTATTCCAGACCTCCAGAGACATTTTGGGGGATTTGGGGCAGTGATAACACAGCTGTAGGTGGGAAAACCACCATCTGTAGGAACAGTGGGTTAAGATGTTGCCAACATACACATGGCCACTAGATGGAAACAAAGAAGCAAAAACATAAACACTTGTCCTTTGCTGCCATCTAGTGGCTGCAGGCCAGATCTAACACTATTTAACTTGTTATGTAAAACAAAACAATGTACCTAATATAATAAACCAGTTGTTAGGTTTATTTGCTTTATGATATGACTCTGCTTTATGGTGGTCACTGGTTGCAATAACAATCTTTTTCAAACTACAATTGGGTAATTAAATAACCTCTTTGAATTTATGGTAAATATTTATTGCACAGGAAAAGTAATGTACTCTTCCTTCCTGTAGCACTTGTAATTAGCTCCTCTTCATTCAGGAATGAATAACATTATCCTTATGAACTGGGGGTGTGCAAAATATTTTAAAGTCAAATTGTTTCAAGCTCAATGTTTGAGCATGAAACTACACAGTTATCGTGAGACTGAGATAAAATAAACTCAAATGCTTTGAACATTCCTATTATGAACACCCCATCTGTTTCTCAGAATTTATCTATTTCAGACTGGCATAGATGGCAAAGTTTTTGAAAATATCACATTCTGTTTTGGGAAAAAAAGTAGGAATAGCACATATACACATAAAAATATAGACACAGACTTTATGGGGAATGTAGTATGAAAAGCCCTTTTTCTATTTCATAAAATTTGGCAATTTCTCCCTTAAATGATTTATAAATTGAATCTCATGTTGCTGAAAAACAAGGGTTTTGTCATACTAGTTAGGAGAATTGACTTCCTTTTTCCAAATCTGGCTCCAGATGTGGGTACTGAATTGGATCAAACTATCTTTTGGAGTTTTCCAATAAAGCCATTTTGGGAGGGGGGGGAAGCTACAAATTGATGCCAAAATTAGATGACGTGATCTCTGTTCACCCCTTCTATCTATGTTTAGCTTTGTTGTTCGGAAATGTTTAAAAATGTGATTCTTGCTCATAGCTCTATAAAAACACATATCCACACCTCTCTGATTAATCTCATTGAACATAATGTAGTTTTGCATCAGATTTCACACCTTTCTGAAACCATCTTTTCGTATGTCAAAACTTTCCCCATTAAAATCTACATGATAATGAAGAAAGCTCATTTGAGCAGCTTTTTATCTTATCTATTGACAGCATGGCACAAGCAAGATTATGAATGCAATTAGCACACTTTAATTACTGGCTGGGTAGGTAATGCATTGATAACTGTCCTGCTTGCTGTTTTATGGAAGATCTGCCTCATTGTTCATTTGTTTATAATTATTATGCTTCAAAGAAAAATGAATGTCCCTCTTGAAAATAGTTTTTTATTTGATTCTAGGCAGCAAAATATAGTAGAGCTTCCAATCCTGTCAGCATGCCAGGTATGATCAGAAAGCTTTATTAGGAAAAGGGTTACTTTTAAAAAAAGAAATACTCAATTTTCCTAGGTATTTGACTTTTTATATTGTGTTGTTTTGACAGCGTTTCATTATTCATTAAATATGGCAATTAGAAACCTCCTTCCCAATATTTAATAAATCCATCTATTTCTGATTACTTCTGTGTTTCTGTTTAAAACCAGCTGGATTAAACCTTCAAATAAAGTATTTAGTGAATGAATATGAAGTTTGAATGTTCAAACAACCACTGAGTGCCTTGATTCCACTAACTAAAGGGGGAGCTCAAATATAAATACTTAAGAGATGCAAGAGACTGATACTCTGATAAGAATTGGGGAAGAAATGAGAGGGTGTGTGGGAGTGCAGGAGAGCATTATGAAGCTCTGAGAGATTGAGTAAGAGGTACAGGGTGTGGCAGGTGTGTGAGGATGCATTACAGGTGGTGTATGCATGCAAAGCAGCAGTGTGGATCATGGAGGGTGCATGAGGATATGCAAATGGATGACATGCAAGCACAGACAGGCTGGGGAAGGATGAACAGGTGGGGCAGACTTACCCTAGTGACTTGTGACCTTTCCTGCCGGCTTCTCCATTGATTTTCTGGGAAAGACAGTAGGGAAGTTTGCAAATGGTGATCATGTGATTGCACGGCACTGCAACCATTTGTGTGAACCAATTGCCAAGCACCAGATTGTGATCACATGACCATGTGGGTGCTAGGAGAGCTGGCTTTCCAAGGACCACTTGTAACCACCATAGGTTCAGCACTGTGATAACTTTGAACAGTTGCTAAACAAATGGTGATTGGTTGAAGAATATTTGTATAAATATTTGTATAGGCAACAAAATATCAGAACAGCTTTGTATGAATTTATTTGTGTATTGCTCATATGTAACAGCCTGCTGATGACAGATCTTGCAAGTAAAGGGGACAATCAAATTCAGTTTATTAGCAATCAAGGATAGGCAAATTTGTATCTATCAGTAGATTTAGATTATATTTTTCACGTATCTTTCTCAAACTTGCTAGAGATGATGGAAACTAAAGTTCAAAACTTCTGTAGGACACCAGATTGTTGTTATCTGGCAGCACTGATAGTAGACATTGTAGCTGTTCTCATCCCTCTATTGCTCTATTCAGCAGGAATTACACAAAACCTAGCCATGATATCTAATAGAATTAAATATTTTTTTGAAGATGCTCTTATATCTTGAAATCTAGAATATATATTTTGCCATTAAAGTAGTAAAATTCAATTGTACAAATAGATTAAAAGAGTTTATGAAAACATACATTAAAATGTTATAAGATGGTGTAAAAAGAATAAGCTATCATATAAACAAAACAATAACAAAATAAAAGCAAAGAAAAAGCTTAAAATAGCATCACCACATCATTAAAACACCTAGGAAAATACAAATGTCTGCCTAGTGCCAAAAAGATAAATAAATGTTAACATAGAACATAGAATAATAGAGTTGGAAGGGACCTTGGAGGTCTGCTAATCAAACCCGCTGGTCAAGCAGGAGACCTTATATCAGGGATGTCAAACTCAAGGTGCTTAGATCTGGCCCGCAGGGCTGGCCAGGAAACAGCAAAGGACCGACCCGCGGTGCCTCTGCCAGCAAAAGCGGAATGCCGTTTTCACTGGCAGAGGGCTATCAAAACAAATTAAAAACAAAACAAAAGGAGAAATGTTTCCCCTTTTGCATTTGAGCATGCAAGAAGGGACAGGAAGGGAGAAAGGGAAAGAGGAAAGACAAAGAAAAAGATGGGAAGATGGGAAGAGAGCAAGGAAGGAAAAATAAGGAAAGAGGGGAAGGAAGAAGAAAGGATAATGAAGAGGGAAGGAAAAAGAAGAAAAGGAAGAAAGGAAGGATTATAACAAGAGTGAGTTAAGATCTCAGGGAAGTTCTGCCTTAGCATTTGGCCACCACAGGTGCCTCCGACATGAGTCCTGTGTCACACACCCACCATGGCCATGACCCCTCCCCATGCTCACCCCCCATGCCCCTGGCCCTCTGAAGTCAAACACAACCCTGATGTGGCCCTCAATGAAATCAAGTTTGACACCCCTGTCAAGTTTGACACTCCTATCCATTTCAGACAAATGGCTGTCCAGTCTCTTTTTGAAAGTCTCCAGTGTTGGAGCATTCACAACTTCCAGAGGCAAGCTATTCCATTGGTTGTATGCTGTCTCTGTTAAGAAATTTCTCCTTAGTTCTAGTTTGCTTCTCTCCTTGGTTAGTTTCCAACCATTGTTTCTTATCTTGCTTTTCGGTGCTTTCGAAAATAGTTTGAACCTCTCATCTTCATATGAGCCCCTCAATATTGGTACAGTGCTACCATGTCACCCCAGTCCTTCTTTTCATTAGACTAGATGTACTGAATTCCTGTAACAGTTCTTCATCATTTAGCCTCCAGTCCCCTAATCATTTTTGTCACCATGGGGGTGGTGTTCAAATCAGGGTTATAATTGAAGAGCTTTGTCCCAAATAGTGAGGAAAATGTGAGAAAGAGAGTAATACTGCCTTTATCACTCTTAGTATAAGCTGATTTGGAGAATAGCTTTGGATGGCTTTCAAGATTCTGTTACCTTAGCATTATTCATTCATTTCAGAAGTCAAAGTGACTTTTAACTCCTGAGTTTGCCAGTCTTAAAAGGATTTGAAAACATGGAAAGAGTCATTACTTCAAAACTGTGGTCCCATGCTGTGAAGGGCTGAAGTTTTAAATGGACAGTAATTGGGAACTGTTGAAGAGCCAAAAGAGCTGGTTATGTTTATGCCAGTCAGTTGTAGAGTCAGGATTCTTACTGCAATATTTCAATTGGTGTTTTGGAGCATACTCAGGGTCATATAAAATATATGGCAGCAATTTAAAAATTATCATACAGAGCTTATTTCTGTCTAAGTAGGGCTGCAGCTGGCATGTCAGCCCTAACTGATGAAAGCTGTTTTTGTCACTGATGCTGTGTATGCTATAATTTCAGAAATTGATCCAGAAGCACCTCTAAGCTACAGACGTAATCCTTTAAAGTCTATCTTTTCTGCACTGAGCTTTAGTTTGCTAGTCTTCCTAACCAGGCACGGATTTATTAATTATGCATCCTCATCTTCTCGCCAAATGAGACAACCCATAAGTGCCAAGGGTGAACAAGCATGCGGTGATGTTATATCAGGCCTTAACATTGAAAATCATTTAGAGAAGTGATTAAACAATCATGGATACTTCTACTGCTGGAACTATAGAATAAAATTATAGATAAGTGTGATCAATTTTCTTGACATGAAGTGATGCAACAATCTACTTGGGGTTCTATATGACCTCTAGTTGGATCAGATCCAAAAAAGAACCAAGTTCTTTGGAGAAGCTTAGCTAAAGCTACTCAGAGGCTTGCTTTTTCAACTCCTCATGACCATAAAATAGTGATAATGAGTTTCTACTAGTGATCAGATTTGAGTGAGTTTATTCTCCTGCATTCTAATAATCCTCTACCTTACTTCATTGTCTTCAGACAAGAGTCTCTGTCATGGGAGAAGAAATTCAGAAATTATTGCATCAACCGTCTTGGTCAACTCTGTATTCCACATGCAGCTAAATTTTCTAGAACCCATTGGAATCATTCAGCCTCTGGAAGCAGGTCATCCTAGTGTATCTCTTTTCCTAATTATTCCTACAGAGAAGAATAATTGCTGGAAAACTAATCTCAGCAGGACATGGTTTGATTGTAACAAGTGAAGAAATATCAAATACCTCACTTTCAGCCTATTATCTCCCTGCCTAATAAAGGAAAACTAAATCACAGTGGGTCCTGCCACATTAAAAAATTCTCATCTTGCATTCTGTCCTCTATAATATTCTTTATAGCAATATGACATTTGTCCTCCATAAAAACACAGTGGGCATATAGAAATACAGGGGTTTGAGAATGTATGGATTTTTCAGTCTATCTGTTTCAAACACATTTGCTCAAAACACTGTTTCATTGGGAACACTAATGTCTGATCTAGACATTACAAGCATCATGTAATTTGTTGAAGATCCCCAAACTTCCCTTAAAGCTTTGACATTGCAAACATTTTATATTAAATTAAAAACAAAAGGCAGGTACAAAAATAAACTAATTATCTATCCATCAAGAGTTAGACTGATACCAGTGAACATCAGGACTCTGCATTAACCAGTAACCATAGCTATAAATATGTACACTCAGAGATTTGAAAATACACTGGAAGAGATTCATTCTTGGTATGAACCAGCAGAATTCTTAGAAACTGAGGGGCAAGAACTAAAAAACGAATCAGAGAGTGAGATGGGGTATTTCAGTGATTTTAAATGTCAGCAGGGAATTCAACAGGGGAAAATTTACCTAAGTTAATTTTCTTCTTCAGTCACTGTGGCTGACTTCGCGGTGTCCTTCCCAACCCAAATAAGGCCCGGAAAGAATGTGCTAAGAGTATTCTAAGAATACATTTCAGCTTGGTTGGATAAGATTACCGTCAAGTCTGTATTTCATGTTTTCTGCCATAGACCTCAAAGAACTGTAATCATATTAAAAGAAGCGGCTAGAGCTTTGACAGCTCCTTCCAGTTCCTTTGTGCTGCCTTTGCTTTTACCGGCTTGGCTTTCTAGATTGGAGCTGGGTGCTTAAAACTGAATAAAATAGATCAAGTCCCTGAGTGGTGCCTAGGATGCCAAATAAGCTGAGCTACAGATCTGCTGAGAGCCATGGCTATTTTTATTAGAAGCTGATACTTTAGTGTAGCTGTGAACACTGCCTTGGAAGAGGGTTAGTTTCTAGTGAAGGTGGGGAAGGCAAAGCAGGGCTCTGTAGAGAAACTTGCTCAAAAGAAGAACCCAAAGAAATTTAGAAGTGCAGAGGACGTCCCACCTTTTAATACACCATCTCCTGCAAGAGTCAACATTGGCCCTGTCAGATCCTCTGAGCTGCTAATACAACTTGATCTTTTTTCACAGTGCATTTCTTACCATCAGCATTATGACTGAGATTGCAGCAGAAGGTACTGTAACAATCTTGATGTTCTAATTGTCTGAAAAAAAGATTTTTACTCAGTATTTTTAATAGACTCAGCCACTCAGCATGATCTATATATTTTTTTAGGAAATTGTGGCTTTGCTGAAGGGCATGCTTGAAGGAAAGAAGCTGCTCCTCTTTAGCAGCTGGAATTTGTACTAGTTAATAAAACCTGATCATCAGTCACCTCTAAAAATAGCCTTGGTCATATAAAGCTTGGGAAGGCAGGCTTAGACAGAGAGGCTGCAGAAATAAAAAGGACAAAGAAATAATAATAAAGATAGGATGGTAAATTTTAAAGCTCATCCTGGTCACTATATTGTTGTTTGGCATTTATGCACTTTTTTGAATCCATTTTACATTTGCTGGCAAATCTTTCAGGCACTTTTTAAAGATATTTTATCTTGATTTTATTATTTTTATAAGTAACTCAAGGCAGTGAACATACTTAATACTTCTTGCTCTTCTTGTTGTTTCCACAACAACAATGAGTTGGGCTAAGGGAGAGTAACTAGTTAAAGTCACCCTGCCAGCTTTCATGCCTAAGGCGGGATAATTCATACTTAATTTTATTTATTTTTTATCTGTGTAACAAATTTACAAACCTCCAGTCTCCATCACAGGGGGACTCTGAGCTGTATACAAGTAAACTATGAAAACATAAAAACTGTATATAAAATATAGATAAAAGGCAAAGATACATAAAATTCAGAATCAAAAGGTGGAAAAATGGGCCTTTAGGTACTATTCATCCCCAGTTGTATGCTTCTCTGTGACCCCAAAGCAAGATGGAGAACCAGGTGTTTAGATATTTCCAAAAGGCCAGGAAAGGGGTGGGGGGTTCACTTCTGGGGTTTAATGTTCCAAAAAGTAGAGGTAATGGCAGAGAAGGCTACCTTCCTAGGCACCACCAGTTGGAATTTTTTAACTGACAGGATCTGCAACATACCATCCCTGCCTGACTGAATGGGACAAGCTGACGTAATGGGGTGAAGATGGTTCTGCAGATAATCTGGCCCCATTCCATGTAGGGCTAATTTTAATGGCCTGTTCCATACATTTTACATTCTGCTGCTTTTTGCAGTATTCCACTTCACAAATTATATGAGCTCAAAACTGGCTTTCTACCAAAGGCATGCCCAACAGGAATACTGGTAGAAATCATCTGATTTCAAATGCTGTTTTCCATGTTGTCACTTTATATTTTAGGTTGATGTATTTAGAAACACTATACCTATTAAATTTGTTTGGTTTAATGTGAGCTGCTATTTACTAAACAAATATTTCTATAGCGCATTTGTTTTCAGATCACGCCTTGTAAATGTGCAAATATTTCTTTTCCAAAAAAGAAGAAGTCAGGATTCTGAACTCCCCCACTGTATTTAATTAAGGAAATGAAGTATGGGTTGTTACAGAGGAAGTAAAATGCAGGATTTGAACCTTGAGGAACAAATCACTTAAAGGCATGATGCAAATGTAAAGGCTACACAATATGCCTTATCAAATTAAATCTTTGAAATACATTCAGTGCTTTGTAAGACTAGATGCTACTAATCCTGAAAGTCTTCAGTAATTGTATAGTTTTGGAAGCTGTATATGAGGATTTCCTGAATGAAGGCTAGAGAGAATAAAATTTGAACCTATAAATAAAGAAATGGTTATCTGGAAAATATCAATAGTTCATGAATAATTTTAATATTTCCAGACTATTAATGTATACAAACATTTTATTCAGTACAATGATGAAGGGTTTTTTAAATGTAGGCTTTTAAATATGCTGTTCATTTTTACAATGGAATCTCATAGCAATTTTTTCCATTATGAATCTTTGCATTCTTCTTTCCCAAGCTTATAACCATCCTTTCTGTAACAAAAGCTCTCATTCAACAGACCAACACTGTGTCCCAAATCACTGCAGTTGTTAATGAAATATGAAAGCAAAATAAGTTTAATATAATAGAATTTGCATTGGATATTATTGGAGACTGAATCTGTTGCTTTCTATTTCTGGAATGCTTAATATTCATGTTGAGTGGTATGTTTGTGAAGAACAGGCACCAAGCCAATATAGCTGTCTACTTTTGATCAGAGTTTGGGTAGATATAATGAAGTATTTGAAGAAGAACATGTTGAAGCTGGACAAGACCAGGTTCATACAAAAGACCAAAATTCTTTAAAAGGTAACAATCTACTTGCTGGCTCAAAAGGTTGAAACAAGTGACCAACACAAAACAAAACTTTAACAGGTTAAGGGATAATATTAAATGGATGCTAAATTTTGGGCCAATATTGGCAGTGGGAAAAAATGTGGACTAAAATATTTAATTTACTCTGCTCAACAATTTAAGAGGCTATCTTTATAAAATTAAATATTGATGCCATTTGACACATATGAAACCAAAAAAAAGTATAGAAACATTTTAAGTAAAGTTTGGCAATATGGAAAAGTGGATGGAACCTATTATCATATGTAATGGAATTGTGAAGTGACCAATCCACAGGACATTGGTGAAAATAATGGGAATTTCTTTTTAGATTAAACCAGACCTTTACTTATTAGAGTCAATGGAAGAAGAACTGAGTAAAAAGCATGTGTGTTATTTTTGTACATTGTTACAGCAGCAAGATTATTATATCCCTAGAAATGGAAAAATAAAGAAGCTTCAAACAATGAAGATTATCAGTATTTAAATAGTGAAGACTATTTAAAGTTACAGACTTGTCAGAGATGGACAAAACTTACTTGTCTAATGAGAGAGAATCTACAGAGGGTTTTATTAAAAACTGGGGTTATATTACAAAAGTAGAGAAAAATAGTTTGATGATAAATGATTTTATATATTAAACAAGGGGAGATTATGGAAAATGTAAATAGTGATTAAAACAATATAAGAAATGGTTAATGGATGCCTGAGGAAAGTGAAGGGTAGATGTAGACTATGGATTTTTTTTTTATTTACGTTAGATGGTTAATTTTGTTTTTGTATATATGTTTTATGTCCATTTTATGTGTAGAGTTTTAATAAAATTTATATAGAAAATTATTAAGATTTAAGAATAACTGAATAGCAGATGTAATTAAGAATTCTTTTTCCTGAGAAGAGTTCTGGTGAGCTTTTCTACTACATAATTTATCTGATGTAAACATCTGCATTATTATTGTGCAGATACTTATATCTTGAGTCTTGCAATTATTAAATGTAAAGCTCAGTTGGAATGTTCTAGTAGAGGGGTAAAATATAAAAGATAGGAAATTTAAAAAGAGAGAAAAGTTTCATTTGGATTTTAGCATCCCAGAAGATCATGGTAGCTTATAGCAATAGCAATAGCACTTAGACTTATATACCGCTTCACAGTTCTTTACAGCCTTCTCTAAGCAGTTTACAGAGTAAGCATATTGTCCCCAACAATCTGGGTCCTCATTTACCCACTTCGGAAGGATGGAAGGCTGAGTCAACCTTTGCCACCTTATAGATGGCAAAAAATAATTTTCAAAGAAAAGAGAGATCTTTGACAGATAGTTGGAGCAATTGTACAGGTTCTTTTTTAAAATTTTGTATAATATACAAAATATTTGTATAGTTATATATTTTGATAATATATAATTTTATCAAAATTTTAAAAATAAAGATTGAAAGTGAAAAAGAAATCAAAGTAAAAGCTAAACATGCAAGAAAGAGAAAATAAAAAATATATAAAGAGATTTCAAACCTTCTTTACAACAGTTATAAGCACAATTATCCAATCAAACCATTACCTAAAAGCATTGCATGACAATTATTTTAAAAGCATTAAAAACTATAAAAGTAAACTAATAAAACAGTAAAAGAAAATAATAGATGTAGGGAAGTTAATAATAGTGGTGTCACTTATTATTTCACACATCCCTTTCGACGGGTAAATCCATTTATCATGCTTTATACCAAGACCAATCTTTCTTAAATACTAGTATTAATTTATTAGTAATTGATGCTAGTATTTGGTAACGGTTTCCTTTTTCTTGTAAATAACAATAAACGAATGAAGGCAAATATACGTGTTGCAGGATCCAATCTCAGTTGATCACCGGGAACAGAGGTTCAGGCTTCTGAGCTTTTGGGCTCATATTGGAGCCCATCCACATTCTGATGAGAGAAAAGTTCACTGAGGATGGGCTGTAGTTTGAGTCCAAAAACTTGGACGAATAAACCAGTGACTGACCCAGATTGGATCCTGCAATAACAATAGATTTTTTTTTTTAAAAAAAACATAACTGTATTGAGCAATAAATGAAATTATTTAGTCTACTTTTTCTTATGCTGAAAACAGCTTTATGTGAAAAGTAGCTCTATACCCATGCTTTGCTACTACAAAATTATGTAATCGGGCTTAGTTTTGGGGGAGGAAAATGAGGGGGGGGAATTCTGCCTTTGCCTACCAGCTTCCATTGGTATTCATCTGGCTAGTGTGTCCTGTCAGTGTGTGAGAGAGTTGAGGGCTGTTTGGAAACTGAAGTGGTATTTGCTATGTGAGCAAGAAGGAGACAGCAAGGAGCCTGGGCATGGCTAAGCTCAACTGTTCTGTATTAAAGCCGGTTGCTGCTGTGAAACTGAAACTAAAACTCCTCTCCTCTGCTTGTGTTTTGCATTTGGAACAGATTTCTTTTCAGGTGAGGAGTGGGAGTAGAACGCCTTAGCATCAGAGCGTGTTAATAATAATATACGAAATACTAATGCTCTGATAGTCATTTTGAAAAATCCTTTCTTCATGAGTACCTAGAAACCAAGAGGAACATACGTGCCAAATTTCAAGTTTGTAGGCTTTACGGTTCTGGAGATTTTGTGATGATGCATGAGTGGTATTTCACTTATATATAGAGAGAGATAACCAAATAAACAGATGAATATTTTTTTTACCAAGATTTAAAAAGTACATTTAATTAGCATACATTTATTTAAGATAACTTCCGTAATTATTCATAGCAGTGATTCTTTGAGGTTGCTTTCTATATAAACTCTTATTAAGAATATGTTTCTCTTCAAATTATATTTGGCATATTTGTATTTGTCAGCTTGTGGGTGCATAGTATATTTTCACAGTGAAAGGTGATGAAGTCTTCAATATATAAAATCATAAACAAATGGCGTGATAGAGAGATTTCCATTTCTGTTCTTAACTATTCAGTTAAAGGGAGCTTTTCCAGCATTTGTTTGAATATGAGCAGAACATTCCTAACATTCTGTTTTCTTGATATCCTTGATTCTCTGGAGATTCTGTCGAAAATAACCTTCTGTGCCTCATTTTTCTGCTCAACTCGGGAAGTCAGAGATTGAGGCCATGGTGTTAGCATTTGCAGGATCAGTTTTCAGGAGAGGCAAACCTCCAGGGATGCTTTAAGAGCCAATACAATACAATATAATGGTAAGGCATGGAAAAGTTGAGGAACTCAAACAAAGGGTATTAAAAAGTAAAGGCATACTTTTAAATATGTTTCAAAACAATCAAGGCCTTTTTTGATATCTCCCATGGTAGATTAATAAGACAAGAACCATTACATTTAAAGTGAAATAAGAGCTGTGGTGGCATAGTGATTAGAATGCACTATTGCAGTCTAACTCTGCTGACTACCAGGAGTTTGATCCTGACTGGCTCAAGGTTGACTCAGCCTTCCATCCTTTCGAGGTTGGTAAAATGAGGACTAAGATTGTTGGGAGTACTATGCTGATGCTGTAAACTGCTTAGAGAGGGTTATGAAGCACTAGAGAAGCACTATGAAGTGGTATATAAGTCTAAAGTGCCATTGCTAAATTGGTAATGATTTTCTTCAACCCCAGCTTTTTCCAGGTCAGCTTGTTAACCCCCTTAAAATTTGTTATCAGAAAACTGAATAAACAATAAACAGTTCATTGTTATTTTTATCTACTATTTATAATTTGTTTTTTTTTTTTTACTTTATTAAATTATTGAATCAAACTATCTTGTATTCCAAAACCACCCTAAATAATAACCTATGAAATCCTGATTGTAATTATGGATTCCTTCATATTTTTCTGGATTCCCCCCCCCCCCTCCCCCCAAAAAAAATACATGTATGGTTTCAATGAATACATTTTGGTTATGCAGATTGAAGTTAACCAAGTGTGGTAAGAACGAACAATATTCTGGTTTTTTATATATAATTATCTGTCAAAAACTTAATTTTAACTAATATAAACTAACTAACTACTAACTAATAATTTTAACTGAGGTAAATCTGTATAATTTATTCTGATTTGTTAGTTTTAACTTTTCTTCAGAGGTAACTGGTTGGCTTCTATAAGAAACAAACTGTTAAAATATAACATGACATGAGAAGAGCTATTCTTACTATCTTGTGAATATCCTAAACAAATTTGTGTGGACAATAACCACAGTACCTTCTGGCTTACTGGGAGACTAAAGTTGCTATTGTTTATTCTATAATGTTTGGGGTTCTATCCCCTCCAAAATCTATAATGATTACACTCAAGCTAATCAGATGCAGGTTCCCCTATTATCAAGTATTACAATAAAATGTGCCTTCTAAAACATTCTTGTAGATTGAAAATGTAAAATTTGTTCTGTTGGGACCCATTCTTTGCTCCATTAAACCTATTCAATAGTTAGCCTACAGAAACAATATCAAAAAGAATAGGTCAGTTATTGTTCATCCTTCTGGGTTTTACCATCTCTGCAGAAATGACTATAGAAAGGTATTTGTGAAACTGCCGGTGACACAGTATACCCAATGAGAAAAACAAGTCAAGTCAGTTCTTTCGTTCTCCCAAGTATCTGCAATCTGAACTTTTGCACCTTTATCTTTTGGCATTAATTTAAAATAAAAATGTTTGTGTGGGACCACATAATGCATTCACAATATGCAAAAGAATTTTGACAGGATCAACAATGCTGTCTTATTTTTTAAAAAATCTAACCCTTTTCATATTTGAATAATGCTGAAATGCATAAAAGCAATTAAAAAAAACACCAATAATAGAAATAAAGAAGGGGGGAAAAGCATATGGTTTATAGGAACTACAGTATATTCTTTGTCTTATACATTCACAGTAAACTCAGGATGCTTTTCAGAATTGTAATCTAAAAGTACCATGAAATTACTTCTAAATTTTTAAAAAAACCTTCAGTATCGCTTTATTTTTCTACTTGAAAAAGTTTACAATTAGGTGTATGTGTGATCTGAATAGATATGTTACTTTGAACTTAAGAGGTTTCCTTTTTCTCTCATAGTACTCTCAAGGTATTCTTGTGAGTACTTTCTGGAAATATTATTTGAGTCTTTTATATATTATATATTATATTTTATATACTGGAAAGACCATTGCATCCCAATGGGATTGGTCCATCCCACCTGTGCTGGCAAAGGAGGCATGCTGTGAGCACTGTCAACCTGATTGTTGGATGAGGTCCAAGACCAGGGCCTTCTCTGCTGTTGCACCTGCCCTCTGGAACATTTCCCCTCCCTGGTGTGAGGTCAGCCCCAATTCTCCTGACCTTCTGCAAGAGCCTAAAGACCTGGCTCTGCCAGCTAACTTGGGTCTTTAATGGGGGGATATCACAGTGGAGGTGGTTGTTTAACAACAGATCCCATTTCCCTCCCGATCCTACCCCTGCCCCTTCCCATCTTTAATTGGATTGTAGCATTGGGTTTGTTTTAGCTTATTAATATATATTTATCTTTTACGATTGTAAGCCACCTCAAGTTGCCTTGTGGTAAGATGGGCGGCCAATAAATTTTATAAATAAATAACTCAAAGGTCAGCAAGCTATCTTGCCTTCATTTGTGTTGCTTACTAGAATGCTAGAATCCATCACAGAAAATCAGAAGGAAACACAGGCCTTAGAATTAAGGATATACAGAGTTCTATCTTAGAATTGCTGTGTTTTATTTACTGAAATTTATCTGCAGGTCAATTAGATTAGAGGATGTCAACTTGTATTTAATATCTGTTTTTTCCCATTATCTCTTACATGAGGCAAGTAACCAATAGTTTTCCAGATATTTTGAACTAACTACCAACAATTCTTTTCCATCAGATTACTACTCCTGCCTTCTCTTTATTTAATTCTTTCTATAGACAACAAGCTTAGGGCAGAGGAATAATAAAACTTTGCTAAAGAGACTTGATCAAATGAAGTAGATTTGTGAATTGAAGAAGCGACACCATCTGAGTGCATTAAATCAAATCATATGATAACTGAAACATGTGAAGATTGGTTTTGTCTGAAAAAAAACACCAGCCTCACTTTTTTAAATCTCATTCTATAAAATACAAAACAGAAGCTTTCATATTATGGCTTATGGATAAATATTTTATGAATTAAATTATTAAATCAGTTTTCTCTTAGAACTTGTTAAAGGACAAATTGGGTTGTATCTTTTTGAATTTCAAATTTCCAGTATGAACTGTATCAATTTGATTTAGCCAAGATCTTTTACTTGTTTGGAAACACTCGCTATGACCCTAAGGCACTGGTCAGACCAGGCATTTCTTTCCAGCTTCTAATCTTTTCATCATTTCTTGTCTTCATCATTGTCAGACTTGAAATATTTAGTTCGATAGAAAGAAGCAAATGCACTTTTTTATTGTTGTTATTGACAATGATTGAGAATCAGAAACCATTAAAAATATATGCCTCATTCAGATATCTCCTGGCCAATCTAGTCCCACTTTCTGGCTGCCTCTACTACAACAATGAATGAGGAATGCTAGAAAAAATAATACTAGCTTTATGATTAATTTCAATTATCAATGTGAAAAATCTATGTACGGAGAAAACAACTATATCTTACTTAACACTATCTTTTTATGAAGTATATTTGGATTCAGTTCTTTTTTCTTTTTAAAAACCAAATTTTCCAGGTGCTTTGTTCTTAGTTAAAAGCAATAATAACCTTCACGATAGATTGATGTGGAAATTATTATATCACAAAGGCAGGTTCCAACCTCAGGTAGATATAAGCAGAAGGAGGGGAAGAACTCTGTAGAAAGAGACACTTTATTTCCATATTAATTCATTTTTAAAATATAAAAGACAGAAGCAATAACAGGTCACGTACTGTTTTAAGGAGTATTTTCTGTATTTGTCCCTTAAAACAGGGGTCCCCAACCACTGGTCCGCGGACCGGGACCGGTCCGCGGAACAACTCCTACCGGGCCGCGGCTTGCATCTTTTTTTCATGAAAAAGTGCTTCCGGTGAGCTTTTCCGGTAGAAAGCTCACCGAAGCACGTTTCATCAAAAAGATGGCGGCGCTAGCGCTTCGGTGAGCTTTTCCAGGTAGAAAGCCATTTCTACCCGGAAAGCTCACCGAGGCTGCTGCCGCCATCTTTTGATGAAAATGCTTCGGTGAGGTCACCGGAAGCACTTTTTCATCAAAAAAAGATGGCGGCGCCCAGCTGATGCCGGTACCGGGCCACGGCGTCAAAAAGGTTGGGGATCACTGCCTTAAAAGCAGTCTTGAAATTGATTTCATTGTAGATTTGTCTCATTCAAAACCCTGCTACACATTTTCGTATAGAAAATGGGTTTGTACATAATTTTGCTTGGCATGTATATATTTAATCAATTTTTATCTGATAATAATGTCTTCTAGAAGAGATGAAATATGTATAGTACAGTACTTGAATATGGAGCCATCTAGAAAAATTAAATCACTTATCTAGAAAAAGATATTTGGGTTTTTAAGTGCAAATCTTGCCCAATGCAGAAGGCCAAAGAATACTATACAGTCTCTTCTAGAATACACTTGGCAAAGAGGTAATTAACTATATTCTGAGACTACTATTCCAGTGTCAAACTAGGATGTTTTTTCTTGGTTAGGATATTTCTTTCTGTATCTTAAAATAAGTATTCTGGGTCTCTCAGATTGAGACAACTAAAACAGATTTTGAGTTGTATTGCTTCAGGTATTTGAAGACCGTTATAATATCCCCAGAGCGCTAGATTGGTGAAGTGGTTTAAACCATCAGACTAGAATGTGGGAGACTAAATTCCAATCTCTCTGTAGGCATGAAGCCAGCTGATGATTTGGGGCCATTTACTCTCCCTCAGCCCTAGAAAGGAGGCAATGGCATACCACTTTTGAAAAAATAATGTGTTCTTATCCAGGCAATTGCCGGGAGTCAGCACTGAACTAAAGGCACAAAAAACAAACAAATGTCTCTATTCCTTCTTTTCTTCTGAAAACTAATGACCTCAGAATCTAGGACATGCTACAACAGTCCTTAAGTGTGAAAAATGGTCATAAGTCACTTTTTCAGCGGCATTGTAACTTTGAATGGTCACTAAATAAACTGTTGTAAGTCAAGGACGAGCTGTATTTTTGAGCACTGAGTAATATTCCATTTTCAATATTTAGCAGCAGAATTTTTTGGAGAAATACATCATTTTACCTGCACTATTTTTCTTCAAAATATTTCTAATGCCAGTCATCAGGTTTTTGAACTAAAATCATGTCAGAGAACTGCAAAGTCAGATAAATAGATATACCTCAATCTACATATTAGTCCAGGTGTTGCAGGGCAGGTGAGCTTGAATTAGAATTTGTAAAAGAATTCTTTAATTAGTTCATCCTTATGCAAAGATTTGTCAAACCCTCCAAATTGGGGCGGAGGAATATGAATCAGGACAACTTCAGACATATCTGTTTTCCCTTTGATTTTCTGATATGTAAATCAGGTGATACTCAGAACAATTTTGAAATCTGTGGGCAGGATCTTCTTTTGTAATATAATGCCTTTTCAGTTAGCTGTTAACTCTGTTAACTGTTATATAATAATAGTCATCATGATAGAAGCAGCTGAAATAGAATGTGTTTAAGCAGCATCACCTGTTGCAATCACACAACTGTTCCACTTTTGATGGAACACATAATGCTACTGATTTGAAATTTGGTATTTTATAGTAGAGCTTTGTAACTGTTACTTGGCACACTTTGTCTCCTGAAGAAATTTGACGGAACCAAAATTATGCTTTGGAAAATGGAAAAAGTGATGCCTTTTAACATGTAAAAATGTTTTTAAAAGCCTACAGATTGCATCTATGTATATGAATACACTAAGCTGAATGATTGATGCATCATTCATCAATAACACCCATTTCATGTAGTTGGCAAAAACTATGCCAATTTTGTTCAGCTTACATGACATTTCAAGGTTCCAATCAAATCACTTGATCAGCAGAAGAATGTTTGAAAAGAATGCAAATGAAAAACAGACAAAAAAGAAATGAAATTGTGTACAATGCAAAATGGGTAAAATTGTCCTGCTGACAAGGAAGCCAATTAGAATTATGTCTGTCGACTTTGAAAAGCATTTAGAATTTTCTCTAGCAAAGCTGGGAGGTTGTGTTACTGTCATGAATGATTGTAAAGACACATCTGAACAGCTCTAATTCTGACAATTGGTGGAACTGTTCTGAAATTTCAGTCACCACATTTAAATCTGCAAATATCTCATTCTGTGGCTAAAATCTGCAGCAAAATAACTTAAACAAGCATTGATTGTCATATTGATAGGGGAAGTTATTGTGCTCATTTGGGAATCGTGGCAGAAGTACACTTTTCTTTCCTTAGATATTGTTCATCACTTCTGATTATATGTCATTGTGTAAACCTAAAATAATGTACAGTTAGTTTTTTATGCATAAATTGTAATCTAATTTTACCACATTGCTAAATGATATGATTTACACTGAAATGACAAACTAGTTACACTGTACTGAAAATCAAATTATTTCTATTATGATTTAGTAGACTTGTTTAATCCTTGATATCTTATCTGAGGTAAAAATAAACATTAGGAATAAGGTACAAATTTATGTTGGGAACAAATAATTTGTATAGAAACTCTTAATAAAATTACCTGTGAGACATCAGGTAGAGTTTATTCCTGTTCTCATATGGCAAGTTTACTTTATATATGTTGTCCAATAAAGTTTAGGTCATTGAGGCAAGCCACTCAAAATGAGGACAATGCCAGTTTGCCAATTTTGGAATCATTGCCTTCAGCTATATAAACTCATAGCCAAAACTGATTGTCTGAATGATTGAATCATCTCTGTTGTTTAAGTGCCATCCTGAGGTTGTGTGATGGCCCGGGAGTGGCACAAAGGCAACACAGCCAGAATAATAAGTAGGAGTCTCTTTATTAGCTCCAATTTTGCCCCCAAAGTCCCGGTTACCTTCCAGTCTGGAGAAAAACTCTCCCAGGAACCTGCAACAGATATTCCAGTCCAAAACGTTATAAACAGAAAACTTTAAACTATGAATTTAGCAACACAAGATAAGGTAATAAATCTGGCAGGGCAAGATAAGGAGTTCCAGAAGTGAAGTAACACAGCAGTAAATCAAACTAGTTGGGAGGATCCCAGGAACTTACATAACAGCAGCCAACATGAGATAAACTCAATGTTTGTTTCCGACAAATGCCTCTCCCAAACTGCCTCTCATTTATGCCTTGTGAAGGGAATCAGGGCCCATTCCTCCCTTGTAAGCCATGCAACTCACATTGCTCTCTTCTCCATTCTTCCCTGCATGCCCTAGGATGAAGAGGGGGTGGGTGTTTCTCTTCCTCTCCCTTGTTCTACCTCTTCCCTGTTCTGTCCAGCCTGACTTTGCCCTTCTCCAGTTTCCTGTACAGCCAATGGAGCCTCTCTCTCCCTCCCTGTCAGCTGTTTGTCTTCCTCCTCGGATTCAGACTCTGACAGGGGCATGACAGATTGCTTACTGGGATGTTGTTGTTATTTATAGGAACATATTCCTATGAATAACCAAGAATCTAACTTGTCTCAGAGATGACTTTTGACTATAAATATTCTCCATACTTTTAAAAAAATGTGTCATAATGTAATACATTTAACTGTCAAAATAGAAGCCTGCAACTCGTAGCTAGTCTTGTACTTAGGATATAACTTTCATTTAAGTAAGAGACAAATATCAATAACAAATTAATTTTCACCTTAAACTTAAACTACTTATCATTTCTGGAAGATGTATTTGCTTGATAGTATGCTTATTTATGTGGACATCCAGCTGGCTATTTAAATCCTGGCTAACTAAAGTAGAGTTAAACAGAAAGCAACTTTTACAAATAACAAGAGTAATGAAAGCCAAGGTCCAATTTATATTCACATTTATATTCCCAAACCATAGCAAGATGGAAATTATGGTTTGTAGTACTGAGAAATAGTAACAACAGCTATAAAGCATTTATTAAGTGTACGGTATTATTCCTTAAAGGAAACTCTTGGATTCTTTATTTTTAAAACCTCTTACAATGGAGCTAAATGTTAACTATAAATAAAAAAAAACAATTTCAGATGTAAATTTGAATAAAAACTGTTATACATTTGCCTTTATTAAAATATGAATATAAAGAACAGCGAGAAGTTAAAACATTTAAGGGTTCATTTTACTGTAGAGTACACTTATAATGAAAGAGAGAAATTGGGGCCCATTCTACAGGCACTGCTGTGTGACTTTCAAAAGCTTGCTGTTTCCCTTGGCCCTGTAGATGTTGTCTTTGACTTTTTCCCCCCAATTCTGTGTTTTTTCTTTACTTCTTTTCATATTCTCTTCTCCTTTTCCCTATGCTTCTCCTAAGAATGATGGTTAGTTGCCAACTGCCTTAGGAATTCTCTTCCTTTTGGCTACTTCCCTACCACGTCAAACTCTGCTGCATTGAATATTTTGCTTCCTGTATTCGCTTCTCTTTTTCCTCTTTTTGTCTTGGTGGAAATGCTGTGTAACGGTGAAAATGCAATGTCAAGATACTGTGCACTGATTTAATGTCTTTTGCTTGTTGTTAGGACCTGTGTCCACAACAACTGTCATAGACAACAAGAATGGAACAGTTCCTGTGCCGCATATGAAAATGTCCAAGAGATCAGTATCAGAAGATTTTGCAACAACCTTCAGTTCACCTGCAGCATGGCTCCTTGTAGTTGCTCTTATTGTTACCTGGTCAGCAGTGGCTATTGTCATGTTTGACTTAGTGGATTACAGAACCTTGGCAGGTAATATTCATGTATGCTGTAAAATTAAAGGTATTCATGCATGCAGCAGAATCTGGTGAAAATTGTCATTTGGAAATTCACAAAATTATTGTTCTCCACAAATTAACAGAGTTATTAATCAAACATAAGACGTTAACATGATTTCAAGTTTTACAATATTTGGGAAGTCTAGTTATTCTATAACACCTTATTTTTTTTCATTTAATTATTTATCAAATTTGTATGTTATTGTACCCCCTAGATTGTTCAAGATTTTGTTTAAAATCTTTAGCTGAGTAAAATTCTATCCTCCTTTCAGACCTACCTCAGAAACACAAAGCAACGCAGGGGTTGAACTGGAGCACATATATCTATTATTCTTTTTGTGAAGAACTGAAAGATCTTAAAACTTGTTCAGCATTTTCATTTAGTTTTTAGATACTTGGAAAAGTTCTTCTCTAGAATGTTTTCATTTGCTTGACTTGAACTACAATATAAATCAAGCTTTTTAAAGCAAAAAGTAATAATAATACTAAAACACTTCAACTAAGGCCAAAGAACTTTGAGGAACAAAGAAGAAAATTCCATTTGTTTAAATTCAGTATAAATATACTTTACATTTAATTCAACTAATGTGATTTTTTTTTCTTGTATATGACAATTTTCTCTCCTGTGAAATTAAAAATTACAGTTTGACATGAGCTTTTGGAAGGATTCTGGGATGTAGTAGGCTATAATCTTTTAATGTGGATGATGATTTCTACAGAACCAGCAATGGGCAACGCTATAATATCATTTTTACATTGCCCATTGCTGGTTCTGTAGAAATAAGAAGCTATTATCTAGTCATATCTTAGATCCAATCCATGGGCTTTTCCTCTTGTGCCAAAACATTACATGAACATCCTTCTTTTTCCCTGTCATGTTATCTAAATTTCATCTCAATCTGTGCCTGAGATAGCATAAGGTTGCCCTTAGTTTCTTTGTATTTCTGTCTTCTACTGACAATTTTGCCATGGATAAAATCTAGTATATTCATTGACAGATTGGTTGCTGGCATGATGAGACCTTGGAATTTGCCCAGCCCTTCCAAGATTGCTTTCAATTTCAGAACTTATTATACCAAAAAATCTGGGTGCTATTTCATTGTGTGATAGAGGAGAATTTTTTTCTGAATGTGCAAATCTCCCAACAATTCTGAAATCTGCAAAATTCAGCTGAAGCCTAATTATCATTGTTTTACATTAAGTGACGCACTAGGCAAATTTCTTTTAGTTTTCCAATCTTAATGAGACCATTGAGAATTAAACTTTGGTTTCCAGTTCATTTCTGTGCTTGATAAATAATTACAAATCATATTTTAATGGTTTCAATAGACTGCACAAAGATTTGTTTAGTATTTTTTCAATTATATGTTAAAGGGGCAATATATTTAACACAATAAAATAACTGCAAATGAGAGTAATTTATGCAGGCAGGGTAGATATCTTCTCTGCTAATAATGGCAATGTTACTGTATATATGTGAATTCCCTTAATTTTTTTTTTTCAGATATTGAAGATAGGAAACACTTTTATTAAATCAAATTTAGCATCTGGAAGCAGCTGCTGGTGCAAAATGCAGCAACCCATGCATGTGCCTCAGTGTGTGCATGTTGCACATTAGCTAAATAAGCTTCGTTGGTTGATGTCTCTGGCCAATGGAAGACCATTTCCCCCTGAGCTTCAATTGGTCCCAACTTTACTGATCCTTCTAAAGGCCCTTAAGACTGATCTTTTTCCAGGCATGGGAATCATCATTTTAGTGACAATCTGGGACATGCTACATTGTTTAGATTGGTTTAGTCTCTTGATTGTTTGGGGTGTAGCTGCATTTTACAGTATGTTTTGTATTGTTTTTGCTGCTGTAAGCTGCCCATAGCTGCTATGTGATATGGGCAGTTATATAAATGAAAGAAATAAGGAATGGTAAGGAGGAGAGTGACATCATTGCACATTGCTGTTGTTATATAATTACATCACATGTACTCTTCTGACACTCTTATTTTCATTCTTTCTGACCCTTCCTTTTTTCTTTGAAGTGCTATTTTCTTATTCCTCCTCCTTTTTCTCTGTATTTTCTGCTTGATTAGAAGAAGCTCAGTCTTTCCAGAGATCTATTTTTTTTTGCTTACATAGGTTAATTAGATTAAGAGTTGCATTATATTAGGCAGAGGTTCAAAAGAAGCTGCAGAGCTTCAAGTAACCTCCCCCTGCTTTTAAAGAAGTGCATACATCCTCCATTTGACTTACATACATGTGGCTGGAGATTGTGACTAAAGGCATATTACTTGTCTTCTTCAAACATTGTCTAAAAGGGTTGGGGAACTTCTTAGAGTTATATCTATAATTCAAGTGTGGCCTGCTACTTTGATTCCTCCAACAAAATGAGTCTATGAGGGCCTTTTGTCTTTTAGATGAAAGATTGAGAAATTATGAAAGAGCACTCAGAGGTATATTAAAAAAAGGAGAGAGCTTCTGATAATTATGAAATAACACAGATTGTTCCCTCTGCTCTTATAAATAACAATAAAATATAGAGTGCAATAAAAGTAGTGTGTTTCATCTTCTAACAAATCATCATACAATCTAACAGCTTATTCAAATCCAGCCTTAAAATCATCAGATTGATTGAGTAATCACCATTGGTTGCCATAAAGTCATTGCTTGATGTTTAACATGTATAACATTAGATAGAAGCTCACAGTTTGTTCTCATTATCTATGAGTAAGGGTTTTTGTTTTAAATGAATTCTTTAAAATTAAAAGTAGAATTAGATACAGAACCATTTTGGAATAGGCAAAGGTGCTTTCCTGGATAAGGACCACTACTAAGCAGTGGTGTTGCCAACTGCTTAATATGGTTTCAAAGTGCAAATATATTTTACTAGGTTTAGGACCAGTATCAGGTAAATATAAGGCTGCTTTAAAGAGTTGTAGAAAAATGCTACACTCGTGCCTCTGTCAACTCCAATGCATTGTAGTATGGATCTTTGGGTTCCTTCGGTAATTAGTTCTTACACCAAGTAGAAACAGTAGCCTCTTGAATTGCACCACAGACAACCTGATATTTCATTAAGGCAAAAATAGAACTTGTATAAATAAATAGATAAACATAAGAGAGATAATAGATAAATAAATAAATATAGGAGATCTGATGATACAGTGATTAGAATGCAATATTGCAGGCTATCTCTGTCCATGGTCTGGAGTTTGATCTTGACAGGCTCAAGGTTGAGATAGCTTTTCATTCCTCTGAGGTCAGTAAAATGAGGACCCAGATTGTTGGGAGCAATATGCTGACATTGTAAATCACTCAGAGAATGCTTTAAAAGCACCACGGAGAGGTATAAAAGTGGTATTGCTATAAATAAATAAAGGCAAAAGGCTTTATTACAAGGCTACCTTATAAACGAGTTTAGAGATTGCAAAGCAGGAATGACCAACAATGTAAATACTTGCTTGAAATTTTATGATAAATACCCACCTGGAGCAAGTTTGTGATTCTACAAGGTAGCCCTCATTTAAGCAATCACAATTGGAACTGACAACTTAGTCCTTAAGCAAAGTGGTCGCTAAAACTGTAACTGTGTCTGTGCTTACTTCAGCTATCTTTGCTTTAGAAATCTCCAAACATTATAACTGAGGATTGATTGCAATTTTTTTTTCATTACCACTATAACTGTAAATGGTTGCTGTATGATAGAATCACTAAGCAAGGATTCAAGGAATTTTTTCCTACCATTCAATCACGTCTGATTCTTGGAACCTGCCTAGACAGGTCTCTGCAGTTTTCTTGGCAAGATTTTTTTGCAGAAGTGGTTTGCCATTGCCTTCTTCCAAAAACTGAGAAAAAGCAACTGGCCCAAGGTCACCCAGCTGGCTTGTGCCCAAGGTGGTACTAGAACTCATGATCTCCCAGTTTTTAGCCTAATGCTTTAAACACTAACCAAACTGGCTCTCTATTTCAGGTTGTATCCCATATAGATTTTTGTTGACCCATATTTCTGTCCCTGATCTTGTTTCCAAGATCAGGAAGGAGTAGCAAAATGATCTTTACTGAAGCAAGTGATAATTAAAAATATATTTTAAAAATATTTTTTTTGCTTCTCAGAATCAGGGAGTTGAATAAATTCTAAAATCATAATTAAAAAATGGCAGTGGTTGATCAGTTTGAAATACAGCAGCCTGGAAAGCAGGATACAAAAAATTCCATAGGTCAGTGACCAGCTGTTGGAGGGATGGATGCTGTGGCTATTTGGAATTGAAGTTGTCACTAAATGAGAACAAAGCATTGCAGACCACTGTCCTGAAGGGCTTAAGATGGATCAAGTAAAAAAGAAAAACATGAAGAACAGCTGGAAAAAATAAGTATGGAATATACTAGGCATGGATGGAAGATGACATCATCTGTTGCTGTTATTCAGGAAACAGTGGGTGGCCTATATTCTTGGTGGGACAAACAGAGAATGTAGATCTGTCCTAAGTGTTCATATTCTCAGTTTTTAATATCTTCCTTAAGGCTAAAATATCCTTTAGATCAATTTTCTACTCGATCATTTTTGGAGTTATCCCTGCTTATTGTCACCTTTTCTGAGTTGTGTTCAGGCATTATGTTCAGTTATCGTTTGCTGACAAGCCATCATAGCCTGATTCATATATTATACTACACCAAACCAAACAGACCACTGTACAGCTTAGCACAGGGGTGTCAAACTTCATTTCATTGAGGGCTGCATCAAGGCTGTGGTTGACCTCAGGGGTGGGGTGGGTGGATGTGGCCAACTGGGTGGGTGTAGCCAGCTTGACGCTACTCCCCAAACTGTTGGCATGTTTTCTCTTCTCATTGGGTAGACCGGGCCAATGCCACGCTGGCCCTATCTTTCCTTTTTGCACTGGACAGACCAAGCTGATCTTTCCTCTTCACATTGGGTAGTCCAGGACACCCCACAGGCCAGATCCGACCACATCGCAGGCCAGATACAGCCTGTGGGCCTTGAGTTTGATACCCCTGGCTTAGCACAATCTTCCCCTTGATGCTCTGTTGATTATATTTAATTTCTACAATTTTCAGTAATAACCATGCTTTCTGGGAGATCTTTGGAAGATGCAGTTTATCTTGATGTGAGAATTTACTTTATTACGTGTAATAGTAATGAGAGGAAATAGCTCCTTTCCCCAAATGAACCTATGAATAGCAGGAGAATTAGCTTGCTAAACATTTATTATTTTTCTGTGCTGGCAGAAATGCTAACCTGACAATAACTATCAAGATTAGAATAACTATTCTTATTTTAATTTGGGTGACTTGAACATTAGAGGCAGAGATAGGTTTGTGAAGTTTTGCACATGTATAGGTGTCCATTTCCAACCACAGCAATGACAAAAAGGCAATGCATGTATTAGGATGTTGTGATGCAAGCTGTATACTTTAATATTTGTATCATCATGTTGCCCAAAATGCATAAGAGGCAGAGTTTGCATTGACATGTCCCAATGAACATTTTATCTCTTTACTCCTACTCAGTTCCATCAGTACTTATAATCACACAGTGACTTGCCTGCCTAGTGCAAAGTTGGGAGTTTTTACACATTGTTTAAATAAACAGACAAACAGTGTGAGGAATAAGGCAATGATCCCAGTCTCCTTTGACACTAGTGACATTGGAAAATGCAGCTAGCCTGTCCTGAAAAATCAAATTCAGGCTGCTGGATAACAAATCGAAGCCTAGAAATTAGAAAGTTCATTACATTCTTAGAATGCTACCTGCTCTACTCATAGGAACAAGTAGACAGGCAGAGCTCAAGGCTATCAACGTGTTGATGAAATATAGTACCCAGTGGAAAGATTCACATTTGACAGGCCTTGGGGAACGTTTCTGGACAAACAAAATTGGAGAGATGGAGTCTCCTTCAACTGAAGTGGAATCAAACTACTGACACTTAACCTCAACATGCTGCCAACGCAGCTTTGAAGTAATCCCCTGGGAGAAAGTTAACAGGGGCTAAGCAGCATCAAGTTTGGAAGGGTGAGATATTTCAGAAAAATAATATAAGGCAATGTATTGTTGGTACATGTCACCAGACAGAACTGTCTAGTATGTATAAATGTTCTTCAAATTTATGTTGTAAAAAAGCTAGAAAATTTCAGACTCAATCACATATAATAATTGAGAAAATAATAAAAAATTAAAGATGAGTACACAACCTAAATCAGAGAGTTTAAGGGACTGATGGAGAAGTAGATGAGGGGAAAACCATGGAACTTTGTTTTTATATACACAGTTGTAATGTAAATCACTGCAGTTGTTAACTTAGTAATATGGTTGTTAAGTGAATCTAGCTTCCCTATTGACTTTGCTTGTAAGAAGGTGATCACATGACCAAAGGATACTACAATCATCATAAATATGAGTCAGTTGCTAAGTGTCTGAATTTTCATCACACAACTATGGGAATGCTGCAATGGGCATGTGAAAAATGGTCATAACTCACTTTTTTCAGTGTCATTGTAACTTTGAATGGTCACTAAATGAACTATTGTAAGTCGAGAACTACCTGTATCACATTATAAGAAAGGATCGGCAAAATCCAGGAAGTTAACCAACATAGATTAGTTGTAGTGTCCAGGAAACTTTAAAAATAGAAAGGCTTCCTTCAGGAAATAAAAAAGTTGTTATTTATATGTATCATAATTAGAAGCCCAAACTGTTAGAAAAAGAATACTGTAAATAATAATCATTAAATATGCACTGTGGGAAATGTTGTGGACTTCTTTCAATGTATTTGAAAGAATACATGATTTTCCCCTCATCTACTTATCTATCAGTCCCTTAAACTCTCTGATTTAGGTTGTGTACTCATCTTTAAAATTTTATTATTTTCTCAATTATCATGAGATTGAGTGAAATACATTGACCTCACCCTATTCCTAAGAGGTCTGTAAGGGGCGTGCATAAGTGCACCATCATGCCTACCGTCCCTGTCCTATTGTCCCATTTATTTGTACCTATTTCCTGTATTCTTACTCATTTTTATACTTATACCTATTATCTTGTAAGTGATTGACAAATCAAAATAAATAAATAAAATAAATATTTGAAATAGACAATTTGCTGTGAAACCAAGAGAGATTCAGGAAATTTTAGTTTTTTCAATTTAATGCTTTTTCTGAATGAAACGGTAATTATACAAGAAATAATTAAGTGTATGCTGAAGGAAAGTCAGTATAAATCCTGCTTCACCCACCAACCTTCTAGAGCTGTTTGAGAGAATCAGCAGGCTCTTGGATGAAGGTAAAACACAAAAGCGACTGTGAAGAGTTGAAAAAATAACTCTTTAAATGGGTGAATGGTGAACCAAAAGATCCAGCAGGGCTACTCTAATGCTGTAGTCTCATTATAACTTATATCAAAACTAACTCCTCAGAAGAGGTATTCTTTTTTTTTTGAAAAAGTTTTTTTATTTTTTATTTACAATAATTCCATCTTTCATTTCAAACTGTGTGTTGACTGGGTACACATATCTTGTGCTTACAATTATAATTAATACTTTTCTTACTAATATAGCAATAATCACATTTTCTTATAGCTATTATTTGATATATCTATTATTATTTAATAATCTTAACTTGTTTCTCTATATATTCATCTAATCCATTTTAATTTGTTTGATTTTCCAACCATTGATAAAATAAATCCTATATCATGTAATATTCCATTTCTTCTTTTTCGTTGATTACCAATGTTAACCTATTCATCTCTGCACATTCAAATGTTTTCTCAATTACTTTTCCCTCTATCGGTATCATATCGCTTTTCCAATTCTGAGCAAATAAGTTCTAGCTTCTGTTAATGCATGTATAATTAAATATGTTTAGAAGAGGTATTCTTTTAAATCAGTTAATTAATTCTTTCTATTTTGTATTTAGGACAGTCCATAAACAAACTCACCACGGATCCATTTAGAATCATGCATGGTGCTGTGGAAGAGAGCACCAATTCCATTTATGGCTTTCTCTCTTTACTGTCTGACCTCATATTTGAAGATGAAGATGAGAATGGAAAAGGTAAGTTTAAGTTAGGCTGTTGATTTGATTTATCTTGCTACACCTTTTTTTTAAAGCAAAAATTAATATGAAATGTCACTCAGAGAACTAAAGTTTACTAAATAGCCAGCATAGTTCCTTTTTCTTCTTTTTGTAGAATGAAGTCATGCACTGTTAGAGGAAGAATGTCAGAATTAAAATGTTAGCATTATTTTCAGCCTTGCTCTAAAATATACAAAAATGGTAGAACTACAGGACAAATATGCTACCAAGGAATTAGCTTCAGCAGTCCTATTCATAAGTCTTACATTTTAATTTTGTGTGAGAGAGGAATATTTGAGCAACAGCAATTCTAAATGGACATTGGATGCTTTCAAATCTAAGAACGTTCAGTTGTCCCACCTTACATTTTGTATTAATCAGTCGGTGTCAGAGCTGCTGGCATCCACAATAACATTTCAGTCCAACTGAAAGAAAATCTGAATGCTAATATGCTACCTGTGGTCTTGTCAACATATACATTGGCAGTAGTTTGGGAAAACTGCATAACTAAGTCCAACAACTCAAAGAGACTTTTGATGGTTTTGTCTAAACAACAGTCCATGTTATGGGCTTGGGGAGCTTGGGATGTGATAGGGCCTTTTTTTCCCTTTTAAAGTAATTTAAAAATTGGTTATGTGCCAGTCCTCGTGAACTTCTAATGAAACTCACAAATAAATGGCTTAACAGCTCAGAATTAGCTTCTTTTTAAATGATTTCGCCATAGCAGATTTTTTTTCCTATGGCATAGTATTAATTATTGTTTAGACATAATAATAAAACAGTGCATATTTGAGGCTCATGGTAATACAGTTTCTAATTTCTAGCCAAAATGTATCACTTGATAGTTAGCTGTGACAGTGAGGGGTCTGTAGTGGCAAGGTTCTTGAGTGAAAATGGAAATTTTTGTGTATGCATATTATATATGGATATACATGTATAGGTCGCTTATCTACTACTTGGGTTAAAGTACAGCAGGGGTCCTTAACCCCCGATTTGAGGACCACCACTGGTCCGCAGCATGCGAGAAACCAGGCCACGCAAATAAGCAAAACCTCATCCGTGGGATGTTGGCAACACACAAAACCACACCCTCTTGAGCCTGAGGAAAAACCTCTCTCCATGTAACACTGCTCCTGACAAGGACATTTGATAGTTTGAAGTAGCATATAATTTGGACCACTGCTGAGATCTTCGATTAGTACCATCTGCAAATACTAACCATTATGTTGTTTTACCATGGGGTTCCAATTCTTGATAGAGTGTCAGATCATTTACCCATGTTACTGAAGAGAAATGCAACTCTCTAGTCCCTTTTAAACAAGAATTGTCATGTAAGATTTTTTAGTTGTGACAAAAAAGTGTAAAATTGTAGTAGCAAAACATAGAGTTACTGAGAGAATTTCAGTTCCCATTTACATCCTATATTTTATTTCAAAAAGAATTGAAAAGAATTATATTCTTTCTCAAAAACCCTATATTAAATATAATGCAGCAATACTTTCAAAAGCCTGTAATTTCTAATTAAAAATGTGTACATTATAGTAATAATGTTCATAAGAGCTCAGAACCGAAGCAGATTATAATTCTAAACGTTTGAACATTCTTTTATGTTTTTTGGAAACCATATATTACCTATACCAATTAGAAATTCCAAAAGAGGGAAGATACTAGAAGTCTTTCTATTTTAAAGGCTTCATTTAAAGATATTTTTCTTTTAAATAGAAGAACTGTCATGGTCATTATTAGGAACAGGCAATAGTTTGCATTTCAAAACATTAGGGAATACAAACAGCACCTCTATGATATTCTTTAATGCTGCTTCATCTTTCTCCAGGATCACTCATATACAGTATATATGTGTGTATGTGTGTGTGTGTGTGTGTGCGCGCGCACACATATGTATGTATATATGTGTATGTGAATGTATGTATGTATGTATGTGATTTTGTTTTTGTGGATCAGGTATCAATCAGTATTTTGGTCAGGGTGCATAGTTCAGTCTAATTACCAGAACCAAATGCCTGGCAGACAAGGCACACATAAAGACTGAACTATGCACCCTGATCAAAATACTGATTGATACCTGATCCACAAAAACACACTGAAGCACAATAGAGACCCAGAAGATGAACAAACCTATGGAACAGATGTCCTGCCCTACATAAGAGGAACAACAGACAAAATTAGCAAGATACTACGCAGGCATCACATCAAGACTGCCTTCAAAACAGACAAAAAAATAGCAGCCATCCTAAGAAACCCCAAAGATAAAATTGACCTAGAAAACCAAGGCATATATGAAGTACCCTGCACACCATGCCCTGCCACATACATAGGACAAACCAACAGAAGGATAAGTACCGTATATACTCGAGTATAAGTCGACCCGAATATAAGCCGAGGCACCTAATTTTACCACAAAAACTGGGAAAACTTATTGACTTGAGTATAAGCCGAGGGTGGGAAATGCAGCAGCTACTGGTAAATTTCAAAAATAAAAATAATTAATTTGGGAAACGATCTCACTACACGAAAGGTTTAATTGATTCACTAACCCAAAAGAAGAAGATGATGATGACAGCGGGAGGCAGGAGTCACTCTCTTCCCCTCCCCTCGGAGGCCCCCTGAGTCAGGAGTCGCTACCGCCGGCGCGGCCCCAGTCCCGCATCGCCTCGGGAAGGGAAAGGCAAAAAGGAAGAGCCGTGGCAGCGCTTTGCAACGGCAGCAGCGGAACCGGAGGCTCAGGCTCAGTGGCTCCTGGTTTTGTCCCAAGGCAACGCGGGACCGGAGCCGCACTGGCGGCAGCAACTCCTGACAGCCCCAGCTGGACACCTGAGTGGAGCCCGGGCGGAACTGCCTGTTGCCGCCGTGGGTGCTGCTGCGGGCACCCGGCTGCCCAAGTAAAGAACAGGGCGGCGCCGGACCATCGGAGAAGCGGAGCAAAGCCGGAGACCAGCAGCCGCCTCCCTCGGTGCAGAAAGCCTCCCCCAACCAGCCGGCCGGTCTCCTCCTCCTCGGCCACACAGAACAAACAGGCAGAGAAGGAGGAGAGCAGCTGGCCAGCCGGGAGAGGCCTCCCGTGCTGCGAAAGAGGCAGCCAACGATCTCCGGCGCCGCCCTGCTCCACGCGTTGGCTGCTCGGACTTGCCGGGCCCGGCACATAGAACAGGGCGGCGCCGGATGTTGGAGAAGCTGAGCGGAGCCGGAGATCATTAGCCGCTTCTTTCGCAGCACAAGAAGCCTCCCCCAACTGGCCAGCTTCTCTGCCTGCTTGTTCTTATGGCCGAGGGGGAGACGACCAGCCAGCTGGTTGGGGGAAGCTTTCTTCGCCGAAAGGCAGCTACTAATCTCCGGCTTTGCTCCGCTTCTCCAATGGTCCGGCACCACCCTGTTCTTCTTGTGCTGCGAAAGAGGCGGCTAATGATCTCTGGCGCCGCCCTGTTCTATGTGCTGGCTGCTCGGACTTGCCGGGCCCAGCACATAGAACAGGGCGGCGCTGGATGTTGGAGAAGCCGAGCGGAGCCGAAGCCACCTCGGCTCGCATTGTTTTCTGAGCCTGCGAGCCTAGAGCCAGGGCGCTTTCATTGCATGGCGGAGCTTCTTGTCTCGGGAAAAACCGGGCGTCATTGCTGCCCCCTGAGGGGAGGGTGATTCTGGGCTGCGCGATTGGGGGACTTCGTGGCTTTGGGTGGGAGCAAGGATGGACGGAGTCCGTGAAGTGGGGCTTGCCTGCCCTTGCTGGCTGCCTCTGCTTCCTTAGGGGCGGGGAAGGGGGCTCATCTGGACCAAGGGTGAGTCTCCCCATCAGTTTCCCCTGAAGGATCTTCCGTCGCTTTTGCCTTCTCCCTACATCTTCCCTCTGTTAAAATTCCGCCCCCACACACACACACTTATTTTCGGGCGAATAGATTTCGTGTCTGAGCATTCTCACATGATGGTGGGTCTTTCCCCCCCCTAAAAATAGTTAAAAAAAGAAAAAATATATCCTCATGCAAGAACTTTTCTGCTTCCGATTACCCCCATGCTTAAAAGTTGTGAAGGAAACACGGAAGCAGGGAAGCGCCTGCCCAGCTCCGGAGCTCCACACCATTTTTTTTTCAGAGGGGAATCTGACTCGAGTATAAGCTGAGGGGGGTTTTTTCAGCACAAAAAATGGGCTGAAAAACTCGGCTTATACTCGAGTATATACGGTACCTGCCTTGAAGAACACAATAATGCAATAAAAAAGCTGGAACACACTTCCTCACTAGTCCAACATATGAAAACCACAGGTCATAGCATCGACTTCAATGGCACCAAAACCCTAGCTACTATAGAAATCCCCGGCTACAGAATCATCAGAGAAGCCATAGAAATTGATAAAAGACCTAATAGTATGAATAGAAGAGATGACTCCACCAGACTATCAATCATCTGGAAGCCTGCACTCACAAACAAAAAAATCTCTATACCACAATCCAGGCAAGCATCTGGACACAAACAGACCCCTCCCCTAATACCTCCAGCCCAAACATGCCCCAGCCAGCTACCCAAATAAAACCTAGCTTCCTAATAAATAATTATTGGCCATTCACAAGAAACCAAGCTGCACTAAGAAACCCCAATGCATAAAACACAATGTTGCCAACCAATCAAGAACACAGCAACTTGAAGACCAATAAAAACAGACCTAGGATGAGGAAAAAAACTATTCAAATAAACCAGAAAGCCAGCACCAAATTCAAACAAAAAACGGCTGCCAAGCCTGACACAAGATTAAAAAGAACCCAATAACAAGCCTGAGGATGGCAGGTGAGATTCTGCCGAAATGTTGCTATAATAAAAGCACAGATATTAAGACGTGGGAAAATACCTGAAGAAACCTAAATACCATACATATAAATACCCCCAAAAACATAAGAAAACACACACACACACACACACGTTGAAGTACTGTTTAGGAATTATATTTGAAGTAGCCCTGGTAATGATAGCAACCTTTAACAATTCGATACACTCCAATTATATTAGATTGCAATTCAATGACATCTGGAAATTATGAAAAAATATCATTCAGTTTATCTGAAAGGTCAAAGGTCCCAGACAGGAAGTGTTTGACCTCAATGTTCATTTGTTCCAATTACCTGTAGTCAACTAATAATACAGGTCAAAATCTCAAAGTTAAGGGATTTTTGGAGGCCTTTTATTTAATTAGAGCTTTTCAAACTCCTAAACAATTGTAGGATGTATATGGGCAACCAGGGCTAGGTCAAGCAAAAAAGGCCCAGCTTCCTCAAATAATAAAAAAGAGCCAAAATATTGCCACCATATCATCTGAGGCTGTCAGGACAAATAAAAAGTATGATAGAGGCAAGCATGTATCACTGGGTTAATGGAGTGAAACCAGATTTGGCACAATAGATGCTATTGGAATGGAAAATATTGAAATTGCAATGAAAAAAAATCTATTTGGTGCTTGGGCAAACTTGAATTCAATGTATAAACTCATATTTGTCCATTCCTATCTCAGATCACAATCATTTCCATAAATCCTGATATGCTCATAAAAAATAGCAATACAAAAATCTCAAAATGGAGCTTCTTTTCTTTTATCTTTTTCATTTACCAGTCATAACGCTTGAATGCATTTAAATATGAAAATAATCTAGCATGGAATAAGAATGCAACTAGATTATTGTTCTGCTATTCATTTTATTCTGCTTATTATTTCTCTCTTGGCTTAGGTGAAGGAGAGCCGTACCTGAAAGTAAAAGGTTTGTTGATTTTTATAAAGAATCACATGCATTGTGCGATTAAGTGGGTATTAGGGCAGAAACAATGCAGCAGCTTTGTACTGCCAGGGCTTTGCTAATTATGCATCTTCCTGCTAATTGCACATTTCTTCTCTGGATAACTATCATTTGAAAGCCATGCAGAATAGTCAGCTCCTGGATAGGAAGTTGTATGCCTGAATAACTAAAGGAGTTATCCACTAAAGTTAAAAGCCTGAGTAAGTTGCCACTGCCCTAAACAACTTGTTTTGTTTTTTGATAAAATTCCTGTACCTTTAACAGCTGTGTGATATTTAAATATGGATGGGGTGGGGTGGGGAAACATTTTCCAAACACTACTTTTATATTTGGAACAATTGAATATGAATTCTTTAAGAATCAAGGAAAGTAGCTTCTTGCCCCTATTTAAATAATATTATTTCAGAAGATCATTGATCTAGGAAAACTGACTTCTTAAATATTCTCTTTATGGAAATCTAGTTGATCAAGTTGACTTTCCCCAAATGAGGGAGCCTTTCTCATCAGATTTTTGTCTTACATTTTATAAGTACATTACAAAGAGCTGAACAGAGACTGAAATGGCATGGAGCTTAGCACATTTACCTACATTGTGTTTCCTTTGCAACTAGGACTTTCTTCTTAAACTTATGAAGTTCTACCAAAGCTAATGCAAAAAATGGAAAAGAGGCAAATAAGGCTGCTCATTCAATGGAGCCAATGGCTTTGTTTGAATGTAGTGCTTCCATTTTAAATTCTGACACCTAGGGTAGTTTTTTTTTTATTGAAGGACACTGTAAAAATTAATGGCATTGCATTTTGTATAAGAGATGCAGCTACTATCAGAGTAATAATGATGGATAAGGATTTATTACTTGAAAATATTCTTATTAATTGTGAAAAAAACAACAGATATTTGTTCCTCACTTGGAACAAATTATGAAGTCCCTGGCCCTGATGGAATCAGTTTTCTATGGAGGAGAAACTTAGCAGCTTTCCGTTCATTTCCTTCAAAATGGAGGAAAGTGCTCTGGTATCCAGTTCTTCCCATATCCAGTGAAATAGCTTTTGTCCTAACAGGATGAACTGTATGAACAAGGGGGGAAAGGAATGTTTACATGGAATTGGTCAGGTTTAGCTATAAAGTGGGATCAGTGAAATTCTTCAAACTCATAAACTGGTGAAGATAGTGATTCAACAGAACCTGTATATGCCATTGTACTTAAAATTATAGTGCTCCATCACTGAAGTTTTTAAGAAGTGACAGGCAGCCTGGTTTCCATAGTGATGTCCTATTGAATCAGCAGTCAGCATTAAAGAAACCAGTTTAGTTTAGTCTAGTCATTAAGGCATCAGGCCAGAACCTGGGAGAGTTGTGAGTTCTAGTCCTTCCTTAGCAATGAAAGCTGACTAGATGACTTCAGGCCAATCTTTCTCCTTCTCAGTCCAATTCCTCTCACAGGGTTGTGGTTGTGGGGAAAAGAGGAGGGAGGGAGGAGTATTACATATGATAATTGCCTTATTTATAAAAAACAATATAGTTGACATTAAAAATAATGAATAGAACCAGTTACTTGGAAGCTCATCCTATTCAGACAGAAGTTAGGCCCTTCCTTAATTTTGTCAGAATTTCTTTTTTTAAAAAAATTGTTTAAGATTGCAGAAGAATGCCTTTCAAATTCACTAGTAACTTTGTGTTTTTTTCCTCCCATGCAGAAGAAATTCAACCACCAGTCAAAAAGAAAGGTGAGCAAATTTAAGAACAAATTAGGTTTCATCTTTTATCTTAACATTGAATGGCAGCTTGTAAGGCATCCAAAAAGTATCCATGATATCAATCACTCGAAGACGTTATCTCTCCAATTGATTTATTAGAAACAGATCTGGCATGTCAAAAGCAATTTCCCAAGTGAAAGTTTTTTCGCGCGTTACACAGACTCCACCTTCTCTCCTCCCACTTCTACACTTCATAAATCACGAGAACCAATTAACTGCAACTGGAAATTCTTAATACGATATACAGAATAACCTTGAACTTTTCAACTCCTCTAACTCTCTAAAAAAATGTGGCAGCTGAATTTCAAAGCTGACAGGCATCCCCCCCTTGAAAACTACTTCTCCTAAAAGAAAAGGAAAAAAACCACATACAGGGGTTAATACATTGTCCTTAACCCCCTCTCCCCCTTCCCACGAGGACCCTTCGGTTTGTGGGGAAAATCCTCATGGAATTGGTTAACCAATTGATCAGCATGAACATCCCAATTCTTTACCCAAGTAGCATCTGAGAAGGGATATCCTTTCCATAAGACCAAATATTACAATCGGCCACGGTGTAATCTAGAATCGAGAATTTTTTGAATCTCATAATGTGTTTCCCTATGTACCATTAAAAGTTTAGGGGAGCAATTGGCAGTGGTCTTATCATCGATGTAGTAGCTGGTTTTAGTAAACTATAATGGAATACCGGATGAATTTTCCCTAATAGTCGAGGAAGACTTAATTGGACAGTGACCGGATTGATTATCTTTGAAATTGGGAACGGACCCAAGAATTTTGGAACCAGCTTTTTACTGGGCAGTTTCAACCTAAGATACTTGGTTGACAAATATACTTTGTCCCCTACTTTAAAAGGCGGTTGAAGGGATCTATGTTTATCCGCCTGTTTTTTATAATTTTTTGCAGCTTCAGTCAAAGTTTTTTTTGTATCTTCCCATCCTTTCTTTAATGAGTTCATCCATTCTGTTAGAGACATGGATGAGGGAGGTTGTCTAGGTAACTCTGGCATCGGGACAAAATCTAATTCCAGTGTTGATTTGGAATGGAGTTAATCCCGTGCTGCTATGTACTGCATTATTGTAAGCAAGCAACCTCTGCAAAAGGTAATAACTCAGCCCAATTTTCTTGTTGATAATTTATATAGCATCTAATGTATTGTTCAATCATGGCGTTAGCCCTCTCCGCTGCTCCGTTACAAGCAGGATGGAAAGCTGAGGATAACCCTTGAGAGGAGCCAATGGATTTCAGAAATTCCCTCCAAAATTTTGCAGTAAATTGTACCCCTCTGTCTGATATTACTCTACAAGGTACTCCATGTAGTCTATAGATATGTTTCACGAACAGCTTTACAAGTTTTTTCGCAGATGGAAGTATTTTGCAGGCTATAAAATGGGCCTGTTTAGAGAATAAGTCAATTATAGTCCAAATGATCGTATTCCCTTCACTCTTAGGTAATTCAACAATAAAGTCCATTGCAATCTCTTCCCAAGATTGGGTTGGTTCAGCAACTTGTTGCAGGAGGCCAGGGGTTTTTTCAGTTCTGTGTTTCATTGTGGCACAAATTGAGCAACTTTTTACATAGTCCTCGACATCAGGTTTCATTTTTGGCCACCAGAACTCTCTTCTCAGTAAATGTAGGGTTTTTAGGAATCTGAAGTGGCCTCCCAGCCGGGAGTCGTGGCTACCCTTTAGTACCAGTAGTCTTAGGATTGTGGGTACATAAAGCTTAGTCCCTTTCCAAGCTAATCCATCATTCATTGTCAACTCGGTTTGATGGTCCAGGAACCAAGGGTTGGTCAATAGGGCCATTTTCAATTCTGTAGTCAGCTTATCTTCCAGGTATTTAGGGTTGCAGTTGGCTTGGGCTCGAGTGGTCACTTGGCCTGCCAATTGAGCTTCTGAAATTAAGGCTTGTAGTATTTCCTCTTGGTGGCTGTCAAACTGAGGTTTTCTGGACAGAGTGTCCACCAGTACGTTTTGCCTTACGGGGATATATTTAATGTTAAAGTTGAATTGCTTGAAATATTGGGCCCAGCGGACTTGTTTGGACGATAATCTCCTAGGAGTCTTTAGAGCCTTGAGGTTCTTATGATCAGTCCATACCTCAAAGGCCTCTGGCACCTCAACTAGAAAATGCCTCCAAGTCAACAAAGCCCATCGTACGGTGAATGTTTCTTTCTCCCAGACTGCCCACCTTCACTCTGTGTCTGTCAGCTTTTTAGACACATAAGCACAAGGCATCGGCCTTGAGAGTCCTTTTGCAGCAAAACAGCTGCCACCGCTACATCACTTGCATCCATTTGGACAATAAAAGGTTTGGTCACATCTGGGTGCTGGAGGATGGGCTCAGCTGTGAAAAGGCGCTTTAAGGCCTCAAAAGTCCATAGTCCAAGCCAGGGGTTGACGGCTTTGGTTTGGTGGGTGATGGGCCCATTTTTAACAGCTCCATAGTGGGAGGGCAACTTCAGCAAAGGATGGAATGAATTGTCTATAGAAGTTGGCAAACCCCAAGAAATGTTGAAGTTGTTTTCAGATTGTGGGGGGTTGCCAGTCCAGCACCACTTTCACCTTTCCGGGGTCCATTTCAATCCCCAGGTTGGATATTCGGTAGCCTAAGTAGTCCAACGACTCTTTGTGGAATTCACATTTTGAGAGTTTCACATATAATTTGGTGGCTAGAAGTTTTTCTAGAACTTGTCGGACTAATTGAACATGTTCTTCCATGGTTTCACTGAAGATAAGGGTGTCACCCAGATACACAAAGACCCCCTGGTAAAAGTGCGGGTGTAACACCTCATTGATGAGCTGCATAAACACTGCAGGAGCCCCCTGAAGTCTGAAAGGCATGAGTTTGAATTGGAAGCTACCCAGAGGGCAGTTAAAAGCAGTTTTCCACTCATCTCCTTCTTTGATGCGGACCCGGTAGTAAGCTTCCCTGAGATCTAGCTTGGTGAATATCTTGCCCTTCGACAGGTGGTTCAATAAGTCCTTCATAAGGGGGAGAGGGTACATGTTTTTGATGCATACAGCGTTCACGCCTCTAAAGTCAACACACAATCTCAACCCGCCATCTTTCTTCTTGAACAACACAGGGGCAGCTAGTCTTGATTTGGCAGGCTCAATAAAACCTCATTCCAAATTGCTATTGATGTATTTCTTTAATTCAGTCATTTCAGCAGGCGTCATGGAATACATCTTTGGTTTTGGTAATTTCACCTCGGCCTCTAATTCTATGGCACAATCAGTGGCTCGATGGGGAGGTAAGACATTACACTCTTCTTCACTGAATGCTTCAGCCAAGTCTTTGTATTGGTCGGGTACCTGGGGGTTGTCTGGGAGAAGGTGGGATGCCATGGATGCTGGCTCAGGGTCTGGGTTCAAGCTGACTGGTGGCTTTGTAGTGGGTGTAGAGGGGGCAATGGGCCCGGTCCAATGAGGATTTTTCTGAATCCATCCTCCCGTTTGATCATCGGGGCCCATTTGTCTAGCCAAGCAAGTCCCAGTATGATTGATTCCTGGGGGCCACTATGAAGCATATGAGTTCGCGATGGGGCCCTAATTCTATCTTGATCAATTCAGTCATCTGAGTGGCTGAGGCCCCCCAATTAAGGTTCCATCCACTTGCTCAAATCTGATTGAGCGTTTTAGCGGCTTAGTCTTTATGCCCAATTTTTCAACGATGGGGAGTCCGATAAGGCATCTAGAACACCCAGTATCAATAACAGCTTCTAACTCCCTGGCCTCCCCCATGTTTCGTACCACTCACTTGACCTTGACTGTAAAAGGTATGATGGGATGACTCACCATTGGGTCGTCTTCGCAGGTCGGGTTCTCGGGGATGTGGTGGCGGTCTGGTGGTCCATTGCTCCCATCTGCGTAGAGGGGGCTTTCCCAGCTGTGTTTGGCAAACCCACCCCTGGCCGGAGGTCTTTCTTGATTCTTCTGACCTCTAACAGCTGGATTAGACTTCGACTGCGGACCTTGTGGTACAGGAGCAGGGGCCAGACAGTCTGCTGCTCTATGGCCGGCTTGGCCACATCAGTAACATTTCAGCACCCTGGTAGGTTGGGTACGAGCAGATTTGGCTGATCTGGTTGGCAGTCTCCTAACCACAATTCTCTCAGGCAGGGCTGCTGGAAGGGGTTTCCTGTGTGGGTTGATGCTGCGATTTAAGCTGAGGGATGAGACATACCACGATTGTAAGGTCTCTGGGATTCCCCTAATTTTACAGGCCTTCTTTACTTCTGGATCAATGCCTTTTTAAAAATAGTGTAAAGTCATTCTTTCAGGCCAATCCATGAGGTGACTTGAGACCCTTCTAAAGTCCCAAATGAATCCTGACAAGGGTCGCTTGCCTTGCCTTATTTTCATTAACTTCTCTTCATTCTCTGCTACCCTGTCTGGATTTTCAAATCTGAGTCTCAATAATTGAATTAATCCATTTACATCGTATAATTTGGGGGCTTGTTCATTGTGTAGTTGGGCCACCCAGTCTGAAGCATGAACTTCATTCATCCCATTTGTTATGGCCGTGATGAAATCACGCTCTGTGGCATATTGATCTCCAAATTATTCTATATGGGATTAGATTCAAGTGAGGAAGTAATTGAAATGTTCATGGTGGCCATCGAAGGGTATTTAGTCCGGCCTGGGTCATGTTTACGGAGGTGGCACATGCCAGGCCCTTGCAGGTTGTATTGGAATGAAAGGAACAGGCCGGGTAGCGTACTTAGGCTGCGTAGGCCCCCTGAATCCTGGCTGAGTGGTGCCTCTCTGTAATAAGGGTCTCTGTGGCCTCGCTGCCGGTTGGGGCTGCAATTATCATTGCCAGGAGAAAGGTGGGTGTGGCCTGCTTCCCTGGTTGGGTGGAGGGGGTGTGGCTGCTGTCTGCTGTCTGGGCAATCCCCCTTCAGACCAGGGCTGTGTTGGTGCTGGTTGCCATTGGCATTGAATCCACCCCTGGCCTGGATAAAATCCCCACCCTGGAGGGATACTCTCTGCAGGGGGCAAAATTCCTTCTGGAAAATGCGGGGATTGCCTCTGAGGCTGTAACTTACCTCTGTTAGTTGATGCTTCTTTCTGGGTTCCTCCAACTGGCATCTGTATAGTCTCCTCATTCCTCACAATACTTGGGTAAGTGAATATGGGTGGTCTCAAGCTTCCACCTGTCCAAACAGACTGGGAGAACAAACCTGTCACCTTTAAATTCTGGAACTGTTGATGTAAATCTGCCTTTGATGGACTTCCAGGAATAATCTGGGGGTTGTCTTCTTGAGAGAATTCCAACCCAGATTGTCTCTCTTCCCTCCAATCCGACAGAATAGCCATATGCTTGGGGCTAGAGAAAGATTTCTCTTCAGACAGCTGGATTACCTCTGGGTTGTAACAACTTCTTGAATTGAAATGCTGCGGTATAGCTCCCAAATCTCTTTCTCCTACTGCCATCCTGGAAGCATCCATCATCTCCTCCCAATAAGGGTTGGCAGGTTCAATTAATGCTCTGGAGGGAGGGCCCCCACACACTCCCCCCTGCACACCTCCAATTTCGGCTGATTGTTGATAATTCTCCATCTCAGGAAAAAGAACTCTGGGTTTCAGCCAAGTCCTTTTTTTAAAAAAAAATGACTTGGGAAATAAATGTAAGCCATCCAGAAAGTATCCATGATATCAATCACTCCAAGACGTTATCTCTCCAATTGATTTATTAGGAACAGATCTGGCATGTCAAAAGCAATTTCCCAAGTGAAAGTTTTTTTGCATGTTACACAGAATCCACCTTCTCTCCTCCCACAACTGGAATTTCTTAATACGACATACAGAATAACCTTGAACTTTTCAACTCCTCTAACTCTCTAAAAGAAAAATGTGGCAGCTGAATTTCAAAGCTGTTGATTTACTTTACTAGCATGGGTCACAAAATACTGGAAGAATAGAGAAAATGATGAAAACGGGGTGCATGGCAGAGGTGGTATTCAGCAGGTTTTGACCAGTTCTGGAGAACCAGTAGCAGAAATTTTAAGTAGTTCGGAGGACTGGCAAATACCACCTCTGACTGGAGATTTTATAGTATCCTTCCCCTGCCATGCCTACCAAGCCATGTCCACAGAACCGGTAGTAAAAATATTTGAATCCCATCACTGGATGGGTGGAATAAAAGTAATAACTACCTTTGAGGAGTAGAAGAGCTTTTGGAAGAAAGGATTTTCAGAATTCCCTGCCCTGCTAATTCCTCACCTGGAATATAACAAATTAGAAGGAGGCTGAACTTCCTCGCAGATAATGTATTAGTGGAAATTCTGATAATAACACAGATAAGGGCTCAGTTATATTAGGGCAAACTTGTTCACAGCTCCCTAAAGATACAAATATCTTAGTTCATAGAGGACATAGAAAATGGGGCTTACCTGTCCATTCATATCCTGCCTCTTTCTTTCTGATTCATTTCCATTAGTAAGCATCGGAACACTCTGTTGGTTTTCCTTCTATAGTATTTTCAGCAATTGCTAAAATTGCCTGTCCTGCAAATTTCACAACTACAGTAATTTATTTTTGGCTTGTCAGGAAGCTCAAAAAGGCTCAGGACACCTGCCAAAGAGAAGGAGGAAAGGGGACGCTACATGATGTAGAAGATTAGAAAAGGGAATCAAGACAAAAGGAACTTTGATGGAAATCACTGAGCTATGTCCTAGATTTTATTATACATTTAAGTCATATGGTGCCTGGAAAGCCATTAAAAAAAGGTGTGGACCAATAGAAGTGAAGTTGGGGAAAGGCAAGACTCCGAAATGTTATACTAATACAAGATTATGAAAAGACAGGCAGAGAGAACAAGCGAAACAAGGGATTTTTTTTTAAAAGGGAGGGAGCGCTATGTAGGCTACTTGGAGCATCTGAGGAGTGGTGAGATATAAATCTAAGAATGAGATTCTGTCATTGTTAATCATGACTTCCTCTTAAAATTGAAGTACTGTTTAAAACTTGTGACAAAATATTACAATGGAAAGCTTTTCATGCCATCTAATTAAGTTTAGTCTTACATTAAGGAGCATGCCTCAATAAGATTAAAGAGAATTCGAAGGTCTGTGTTGTACCCAAGAAATCTTTTTTTAGTTGTTCAGTATGAAGGTATAAACTAAGGAACTTTAAAATATAAATGATAAAATGTAAATGTTGCATATATTGGACAGGGCCCTGATATCAGAGATCAGACAAAAAGTCTAAAAATGCATAGTCTTTTCTAGCACATCTCCCTATACTTTTCTTATGCCTGCAAAGCAGAGGTCTCCAACCTTGGCAACTTTAAAACTTGTGGACTTCAACTCCCAGAATTCTCCAGCTAGCATAGCTGGAGAATTCTGGGAGTTGAAGTCCACAAGTCTTAAAGTTGCCAAGATTGGAGATCTCTGCTGTAAGGTTAAGATAATATGTTTTGTCATTATGTCTGGAATATCATGGTTTATGACTTCATGTTATACCCAGTCACCCAAGTGTGATTTATTAACAATGACTTGGTATGCTAAATTGAAGCCCTAAATTGCCATGCTTTCCCCCTTCCTTTTAACCGTAGTGATTTTAAACAATACTGAGATTTCCATTTTTTTAATGATATGGTTAAATCAAGCAATGAAAAATAGAAAACAAGAAATGTTTTAAGCTGCGGAACAATATAAAATACAAGGCATAGAACAACTCGATTCTCTCCTGAAAACCTGTGGACTTGATAGAGTTTGCCAGTATGGCAGATATTGGCACCAGTTGGGTAATTAGTTATTCTATTCACTCCTCTCTAAAGAATATCTCTATTTGCATATTTAGTGCTTTCAGAGTTTAGCTGATTTTCTCTTTATATCTCCATATGGCAATGTGCTTTTTTTGTATTTGAACTGCTTTTGCCATGGTTTGGAATGGGGTTTGCTGTCTCTTAACTGCTTCCCACTGGCTGGTGTTTCAGAATCTTTGTTCATAGTTTATTCTGTTGAAAAATGCAGTTTTATTTTCAATTTCAAATTCAACTTTCTGAATTACATAAATATTCTCTTGACATGCTTGCAAAGCTTATTTTAAAGATTGTCTTCCTTTGTTCTTGATGACTTGCTTCACCCATGATTAATGCAGGGTTTGGATCAGAACTCCCCATTCTTGTGACCACAGTATTAAAAACAATAGGTGGCAGCTAGTGGCTTTATGCAAAGCACTACACTTTATATATGTCAGTGCATTTGTAAGCACCATTGACTGACTGATTGATTGATTATATGCCACCAAATTGTTGTCAACTCTTAGCAACTACATACGTTTTCTCCCTGATGACCTATCCCTAATCTGGCCCTTCAGCTCTTCCAACAGTGCGCTCACTGCCATTTAACCAAGTCCTTCTTTCTTGCTGCTGGTCATCCTCTTCTTTTTTCTTCTACCTTTCCCAGCATTAGAGCTTCTTCTGCCTTGAGTGAGAAATCTAGGTTGATTTGTTTGGTTGTCTATTAATTGATTTTCTTGGCTGTCTTTGGTGTTCTCAGGAGACTTGATCAACAAGAATTTTAAAAGCATAAATAAGCTTCCAATTATGCATATTTGAAAGCCCATTCTATTTCAGATTGATGACCCTTTGGTAAAAGGAAGAGATGAGACTTTTTCCCCCCCCACAAAACAAAGCCATGTAAACCCATTCTTTTATTTAATTCAATGTGTTAAGTTTGGAGAATGAGGAGACCAGACATCTGACCAGTGACTTCAACTCTTTAATAATAACAGGAATCAGAATGGAACAGAGCCATGCTATGGGCAGCAGTAACCCTTTTATAGGGTTAGCTGCTGCCTTATTAACCAATGAAACTGCGCAACAGGTTCCAACTACTGACCAATAAGGACAGTCCCAAAAGTAACCAATCAGGGACTGGTTCTGGCCCAATCCCAAGTTGTTGTATAAGGACCAATCAATTGTGCAGGTTTTCAACCCCTAATTTGCATTTAGGTTATTTACTTTTATTGATTCACAACACCCTCCCCTTGGGTTCCGTTTGAGGGGAGCTGTGATAAAATCCTCAAGATAGGCAGGCCGTTTGGTCTGCCTGGAAGATTTTCGAGGCTCCACGGGTTTTGTCCAACGTCCGGTTCGGTGGAGCGTTTGGATGACCATTGTTAATTTCTATTTCGCTGCACGGTGATTCCGTGCTGCATTCACTGTGGATGTCTCCACTGTTGCATGTTTCTTCGGGGTTTTGCAGTTCGTTTTCCCTGTATTAAAGTTCCCTGGCGACATCAACTCCCTCCCGCTTCACGTTCCGGTGCTTCGCTGGGCTGTAGGGCTCCCGTTGACCCGCTATTAGTTGTATCAAAGTCAATTCCCTCGATACTCCTCCCCTTGAGTTGTTGAACTGGGAAGGTCATGGCCGCTGGGTGATAATCTCGATCGGAGTTGGTCTATGTGGCGTTTCCACACCCTCCCATCGTCTGTTAGCAAGCGGTAAGATCTAGGCCCGGTAAGGTGGGTAACGGTTGCGGGTATCCATAACGGTCGCGGAAAAGTTTTTGGCAAAGATTAAATCGCCTACCTTAAATTCCCGGCATTTGCTGCTGGAGCCGATAGGTTTTTCTGGTGCGAAAGCGGGTGGAGTCGGTCCAGGTGCGACCGTATTTTCCGCCCCATGAGAAGTTCAGCGGGTGATTTGTTGGTCACGCTGAGGCGTGATGTGCTGCAATAAGAGGATTCGATTGATTTTCTCGTCGATGTTGCCAAATTCCATTTTATGCAGGGTCTTTTTCACAAATTGTACCATGCGTTCTGCACGTCCATTCGCCGCAGGGTGCGCGGGCGAGGTCAGCGCATGGCGGATGCCCCGATCAGCCAGATATTGTTCAAAGGGCAATGCAGTGAACTGCGGGCCATTGTCTGAGACCAACACGTCCGGAAACCCATGCGTGGCAAAGAGTCTGTTTAATTTATTAATAACTGAGTCGGTTGTTGTTGTGTGCATTCGATGAATCTCGAGCCAGTTGGAATAGGCGTCGACAGTAATCAGGAAAGTGTGACCTTTGGTAGGCCCCGCAAAGTCAATATGAATACGGGACCACGGTCCCTCGGCGTTTCCCATTCGGTTGGGCTTGCTTTCGGTGGGGCGTTGCTGACGCCCTGGCAACGTTGGCACGTAGCGACCCAGGCCTCGATTCTTTTGTCGATTCCCGCCACCAAGCGTAGCTGCGTGCAGTGATTTCATCCGCACAATACCCGGATGTCCCTCATGCAATACCGCCAGCACAGTCTGTTGCAATTTGGTAGGGATTACGACTCGATCGCCCACAAGATACAGCCTTTTGGGAAAACAGCTCGGTTTGGCGGGCTTTGAAAGGCGCCCATTCAGGTGCAATTTGGTCCGTCGGCCACCCCGTTCAACCCAGCGTAGTATGTGTTGCAGAACTGGGTCACGTTTTGTTTCAAAAGCAATGTCTCTAGCCGTCAAGGGTGGTGCCTGTAGAGATTCAATCTGTAGTGTTGAGAGGGTTGGGGCTGGATCCACAACAGCGTCTGGGAGCGGTGTTCTGCTCAATGCATCGGCGTGGAGAATCGATTTCCCGGGCGGTGCTGCAAAGTGTAGTTGTAGGACGCCAGGAATTCAGACCAACGGGTCATTCTGGGGGACAATATATACGGGGTTGGTTTATTACCGCAATGATCCCCAGTAACGGTTTATGATCAGTGATTATTGTAAAGGCACAGCCATAAACATATTCGTGAAATCTTTTTACTGCAGCAACAATAGCTAAAGCTTCTTTGTCCAGCTGACTATAATTGCGTTCAGCTTTAGCTAAGGTTCATGAAAAAAGCGATGGGGGCTTCCGCTCCGTTTGGTAACACGTGGGCCAGAATTGCCCCAACCCCAAAAAGCGATGCATCACACGTGATAGTAAGCGGCAGAGTCTCGTTGTACTGCATAAGTACTGAATCAGAAGTTAGCAATTTCTTTATCTGTTGGAAAGCATGTTGTTCCCTTTGTCCCCAAACCCACGTTGCTTTTTTGTCTAATAGTCTATGCAATGGTTCAGCTACTGTTGCTTTGTGGGGTAAAAACACATTATAGAAATTGATAAGTCCAAGGAACGCCTGTAGGTCTGCCTTGTTCCTCGGAGTGGGTGCCTTTTAATTGCCCGTAATTTGTCTTCGGTGGGATGAATTCCTTGGCTGTCCAGGAGGTATCCCAAAAATTCTACTTTTTCGGTACATAAGTGGCATTTATCTTTTTTTTACTCTGAGGCCTGCATTTTGGAATCTTCGTAAAACCTCTCTGAGTTGTTTTTCTAGGGTGTCTTTGTTAGGTGCGGCGATGAGTACATCGTCGAAATATGGGACAACGCCTTTATCCCTTGTAACAACCTTTCCATTAAACTCTGGAAGATTCCAGGGGCGACGCTACTCCGAATTGGAGCCGGTTGCATTTAAAGGCGCCCCTATGTGTTACGATCGCTTGTGCCTCGGCTGTGGTTGGGTCTACAGGCAATTGTTGATATGCCTGGGCTAAATCTAGTTTGCGAAAATTTTCCGCCGCCCAGAGAATGGAGTAGGTGTTGCACTACCGGTACTGGATAAGCACTTTGCTGCAGTGCGTGGTTTAATGTGGCCCGGTAGTCTCCGCAAATTCTTAGGGACCCATCAGGCTTGATTGGCGTCACTATGGGGGTTTCCTAACGGGCGTGGTCGGTGGGTTCCAGTACGCCTTGCGCGCTATCAGCTTATCGAGTTGTTCGTCGATTTTAGGCTTTAAAAGCGACGGCACCGACGCGGCTTAAGGCGGATGGGTGCTATTTCAGGGTTCAAGTTAAACGAGATTGGGGTCCCCTTATACTTGCCTAGTCCATTCGCGAAAACGTCTTTGAAGTCTTGCACGAGGTCTTCCTCCCAATCGAGCGCTTTCAGCCTTGTGGACTCCAGCTACAGTGATTCTGAGCGGCCTGAACCATTGGAGGCCTAGAAGACTAGGCCTGTCGCGATCCACGACAGTCAGTGGTAGTGCGACGGTGCGGTCCTTGAATGAGACCTGGAATCTGCGGGACCCGACGACGGGATTCGTTGCCCTGATAGTCTTTGAGTATAACCCTTTGAGGGTTAAGGTCTTGGCGGCGAATCGTTGGAAGGAGCTTTTGGAGCGTTTTCACGACACCATCGAGAGGAAGATCCCGAGTCTACCTCCATCACGCAAGGTTTGTTTTCGATGGCGACCTTTACTCGGATTTTCCGGCATCAAGGGATGTAGAGTGGCCTATGGTGTTTGTTTGGTGGGTCTCTTCCGCCTGGTTTCTCACGCCTGGTGGAAGTGGTGGGCTTGTTTCTGTGGAGTGGTTCACTTTTTCTCGGTGTGCCGAAGAATCTGGAAGACTGGAATTTGGCCTGTCGGGGTTTGGAGTTCTGTTTGCTTCTGCAAACCTTTGCGATGTGACGCGTCTCTCCGCAATGGCGGCAAAGTGCGTCAAGGAATTTGCAGCCGGATCGTGGGTGATTTGCTCCACAGCCGGCACAGTCGAAATGAGTGTTGTGAGGACTGCTCTCTTTCCGTTCGAAGTCGGTTTACCTCTTCCTCATCGCTGTCGGACGGGACTCTAGGTTCGTGGTGAGTTGATACCGGGTGTCTCTCTGAGCGGCGAGGTATCAGTGGCGATTTTACGTGGCGGTGCGTTGGTGCGGCGCATTTGGGCTGCTGACTTCTTTGTCGCCTCTGCTGCTGAGGCTTCTTTAAGGGCATCGGTGAACCCGCAGAGGCCTCCTAGGTTCGGAGGTCCGCTATGTAATTGCAAGGCTTTCGCCCTTCCGTTGATCCCTCTGGTAATATTCGTGTCTTCTTACTAGGTCGGTACGGAGGAGGCGCGATAGTGAGCCCATAGTAACGGCTCGAGGCGTCCCAGTCCATTTCTTTTACCTCTGCTGGCTTGGCAAGCGACTTTCCCATTTTAAACACGGTTGGCCCACAATGCGTTAGAAAGATAGCTCTTTTTTGCCGGTTGTTGCATCTTTCAAATTGTTAGTTTCCAGAAACATCTGGAACCGATCCATGTAGGCCTCCCAGTCTTCGGTCTCTGGATTGAATGGAGCGGGTGGTACGGCACCGCTGGCCATGTTGCCGTTGATGGTGCGTGTTTGACCACGTGCTCTGTAGGTTGCTCTGTAGGTTAGTCAGCTCTTTGGTCTCCGGATCCCACCTTCGTCGCCAGTGTTAAGTTTGGAGAATGAGGAGACCAGACATCTGACCAGTGACTTCAACTGTTTAATAATAACAGGAATCAGAATGGAACAGAGCCATGCTATGGGCAGCAGTAACCCTTTATAGGGTTAGCTGCTGCCTTATTAACCAATGAAACTGCGCAACAGGTTCCAACTACTGACCAATAAGGACAGTCCCAAAAGTAACCAATCAGGGACTGGTTCTGGCCCAATCCCAAGTTGTTGTATAAGGACCAATCAATTGTGCAGGTTTTCAACCCCTAATTTGCATTTAGGTTATTTACTTTTATTGATTCACAACACAATGCATTCTATATCATACCTATCCTACTTTAATTAATAATAAAGCTTTGGATCAAAGAAAAAGGAGATATACCCTTCTTATACAATTGCTCTGCAATCTTTTCCCATTTTGGGCTTGGACAACCTTGAACTACGCCACCTACGGTTGGACCTAAGCGTAGTAAACAAAATTATCTGCTACAATGTCCTACCAGTCAATGACTACTTCAGCTTCAACCGCAACAATGCAAAAGCACACAAAAGATAAAAACTCAATGTAAACCACTCCAAACTTGACTGTAGAAAGTACTTCAGCAACGGAGTGGTCAATGCCTGGAATGCACTACCTGACTCTTGTTGTTACATCCTCTAACACCCACTCCTTTAACCTCAAACTATCCACTATTGACCTTACCCCTTTCCTAAGAGGTCTGTAGGGGGCGTGCATAAGCACACCAATGTGCTACCGTCCCTGTCCTATTGTTTCTTTTTATTTTTCTTATATGTATCCATTTCATGTATTCATAACTATGTTTATACTTATACCTTTTAACTTATAATCACTTGACAAAATAAAACAAATAAATAAAAAATAAAAATAAAAAATTCCTAAGAAGTCTGTAAGGGGCATGCATAAGTGCACAATTGTGCCTACTGTCCCTGTCCTATTGTCCCCATTTATTCGGACCTATTTCCTGTATTCATACTCATGTTTATTCTTATACCTATTATCTTGTAAATCAAATAAATAAATAAAATTAATAAAATAAAATTAACTGATCCTAGCAAATGGTTCTTGAATATGTATGTATGTATGTATCTGCTGCTTAGTGCCTATTCTTGTTCTACAATGATCAATGCCTCAATGCTGTTTTTTAATCAGTCCTTTCCAACCACTGGTAAAATTTCCCAATGTCTGCTACTATAGTTAACTGCCAAAGCTACATCCCATGCAGGGTCTTCTCTTGCCTTGGCACTTTCTCTGCTTGATCTTCCTTTCATGTCTGTTGCTGCTAGAGGCAATCTCTCATCAGCTCATTTTTGGATGCCATCTTACTGCTGTAGTCTTAGATCCTCTTTGGGACCTGTCTTATCTTTTGATGCATATTTGACTGTTGTTTGAGATTGCTGTAGTCTGCTCTTAGGTCCTGCTTCCACTTTGCACTGGTGTCATGTGACTTTTCTTTCTCCCATATGTTCTTCCAGTACAGTTTAGTTCCTACTGTTACAGTGTTGTTGCACAGAAATTGGAATACACTTTGGATGGTTCTTTGGAGAATAGTGCAGTTGTCTTCTTTGTCTCTGTTTTCTAGTATGTCTCCTTGGCCTGGTAGCCATTGCTGTGAGACTTTATTTAGCAATCTCAAGGGGTTTAGATGGAGCCAGGCTCTTGTATTTTTTTTCTTCTGTAGTTGAGTCTTATCCTTAATAGTCACATGTTTCTGTAATTCCCCCAGCTGACTAACTTCTCTTCCAGTTACCTTGAACTTAGCCAAGTCAAGGCAATGTTAATTACAGTCAAAGACCAGAATCATAACCTTTTATCTCACTTTCAAGGGATGATGGTAGTTATGTACTGCTGTTTTTCTTGACTGTAGCCAAACATCTCCAAGATTACCTGCCAGGGCAGGCATGACCTGTCACAAAACATCTGCACACCAGAAACAGAACCAGTTACCAGGACATGACAAATCAGCCTACTGTGAACATTCAGAGGCATTGGAAATAAATAATCAGGCATGATATTCTTCCGATTAAAATCGGAATTCCGATTTTGGGAATCGCCCCCTCCTTTCCCCCCACCCCTTCTTCTCCTCCTTCCCCTCCTTGGAGGCCCCAAGTCAGGAGTTGCTGGCGCGGCTCGCACAGCTCCAGTCCGCATTGCCTCAGGAAGGGAAAGGCAAAAAGGAAGAGTCGCGGCGGGCGCTTTGCAATGGCAGCAGCGGCTCCTGGTTTTGCCTTTCCCTTCCCGAGGCAGCGGGACTGGAGCCGTGTGGAGCTGCGCCGGCGGTAGCAACTCCTGACAGCCCCAGACGGATACCTGAGCGGAGCCCGGGCGGTATGAGCGGAGGCCGCTGAGCGGCAGGAAAAGGAGCTGGGCCAGCCACAGACCAGCCTCCGTGCAACACGCCGCCGCCCGGCCCGGCGAGGAAAGCAGCGGGCGCTCCCGGGCGCGCGGCGGGGGTTCTCTTTTGTCTGGCCCCGATTTTTTTTTCCAGAGCGGAATATCATGCCTGATAATTGTAATTTGTAATTAAAACCATAATATTTTTATGCTGTGTAGGTCAGGGAGTCAAACTGGTGGCCCACAGGCCAGATACATCACATGCAGGCTGCGCCCACCCCAGCTCCATGAATGGGGAAAACGGCGCAAAACGTCACGTGATGGCGACGTAATGGTGCAAAATTTGACACCCGTGATGTAGATGGAGCAAGAAGCCTTATAGGCCCCAAAAGAGGTACCCACAGACACTTTGTACCTACATCTACTTCAGTTTTATTTAATTGTATCCAACTATCTCCTGATAAGAATGATTATATTAAAAATATTGATTAAATCTGAAAAGGTCTGCTTAGAAAAAACAAAAAAGCAAAAATGAAAAAATTGTGAGCAACTACTGAATACTCTTTCTGCTTTTTTTGCAAAACACAGCTGCTTGCTCATAGGGGAACTGGCTGTAAAGTTGGATCTGGGCCTCCTTGTTATAGTTGAAACATTTATTTAGGATTTTTAAAATAAATTTTAATCAGGCTATAATAATGGTTATAATCATGAATATTTGTCAGGTGCTTAGAGCTCCCGGCATCTCTCTCGCTTTCTTTCTCTTTAAGAGACTTGACAGTTTCACTTAAGTAAGAATTTAATAAAAGTACAAAGAGGAATAAGGACCTTGGATTCAAGGAAAATAAAAAATGTAGAGGAATAGAAGCTGGCTGAAGAATCTATATTTACTTTTTCACAATAGATGATAATTTAATGTAACAGCTATCAGCTTTAACTTGATAGCAAGGAAGACATCAGAAACTTTCAGATCAGCACAATTTAGCATGTTAGTATGTAAGTAACTGCTATATTTAGTTACATTTAGTTATACTTAGTTATTTCAATATGCCATATTATTTATTTTATTTTATTTATTTTGTCAATTGCTTACAAGATAATAGGTATAAGTAAAAACACAGTTATGAATACATGGATACATATAAGAAAAGTAAAAAATAAAAGAAACAATAGGACAGGGATGGTAGATGCACATTGGTGCGCTTATGCACGCCCCGTACAGACCTCTTAGGAAAGGGGTGAGGTCAATAGTAGACAGTCTAAGGTTAAAGTTTTTGGGGTTTGGGGAAGAAACCACCGAGTCAGGTAGAGTATTCCAGACATTGACCACTCTGTTGCTGAAGTCGTATTTCCTGCAATCAAGTTTGGTGCAATTAATCTTGAGTTTGTATCTATTGTTTGCTCTTGTGTTGTTATGATTGAAGCTGAAGTATTCATTGACGGGTAGGACATTGCAATGTATGATTTTATATACCATACTTAGATCAGACTGAAGGCGGCGTAGTTCTAGGTTTTCTAGGTCTAGAATTTCAAATCTAGTGGCATAAAGTATTCTACAACGAGTAGAGGAGTGGAGAACTCTTCTTGTGAAATATTTCTGGACTTTCTCAACTGTGTTAATATCAGATATGTAATGAGGGTTCCAAACTGATGAGCCATATTCAAGTATTGGTCTAGCAAATGTTTTGTATTCTCTAGTTATTAGTGTAATATTACCAGAGAAAAAGCTACATAGGATTAGGTTAACAACTCTTAACGCCTTTTTGGCTATGTAGTTACAGTGGGCTCTAGCACTTAGGTCATTAGAGATGAGTACTCCAAGATCCTTGACAGAGTTTGGATCATCAACAAGATCTTGACTATTCAGCCTGTATTTTATTTTCTGATTTTTTTTGCCAATATGTAGGACAGAGCATTTATTTGTTGAGATTTGAAGTTGCCATTTGTTTGACCATTCTGATACATAGTCAAGGTCTTTTTGAAGGGTAGCAGTATTGTCTGTGGTATTGAATAGCTTTACATCATCAGCGAAGAGAACGCAGTTGCTCTTGATATGATCACAGAGGTCATTTATGTAGATTTGTATTTCCGCCAAAGTATTAAACTTGGGCGAGCAATTGTCTTGATTAAAACAAAATTAAAATGAACCATGGTTTCTTAAGTTTCTTAAGTTTCAGGGACATAATAAATGATGGCTACTTAAATTCTGAGATGAAGTCCTTGAGGTCATTCTGGAGGAAAGAAAAAATGTAACTTCATTGTGGTTAAAGATGTGTTTTGTGAAAATTGTTTTGCATGTGGAAAACAAACACACGGGCTGAGAAATATATTTCAATATATAACCTAATTGGGACTAAACTTATTTATTTATTTATCATATGACATAGAATAAATAGATAGTGGCAATAAAATTATATAGAAGGAGGATATAATAGTATGGTACATGTATGATGGAAATAGGTAATCAATTTTGTAAGGTTTGAGAAACACACACACACACACGTGTGTGTATATAAAGATTACATTTTAAAATATGTTGATTCATCTGAATGGGAATATGTATTAATTGTAATGTGTCCTATATATAAGCCTAAGCTAGTAGTACTGCTTTATAAGTCCTTAGTAAGACCACACTTGGATACTGTATCCAGTTTTGGTGACCACAATATTAAAAAAATGTTGAGAGTTTGGAAAGGATATAGAGAAAGTAACAAATATGATTCGGGGGCTGGACACTAAAACATATGAAGAATGGTTGCAGGAATTGGGTATGTCTGGTCTAGTGAAAAGAAGGATTAAGGGTATCATGATAGCAGAGTTCCAATATTTGAGGGGCTACCACAAAGAAGAGGGGTTTCCCAACTAGACCACAGCTTCCTAGGTAACTTGTCTTGAATAGCATAGTTTTAGCTATCATCCAGTCCAACACCCTCCACTCCCCAAGTCCAGCAAAATTTGTGGAGACAATGGAGAAGTATATTATTAATAGGGTACCAACTGCATATAGATGGAAACCAGGGCCACACTCATTAACAGTAACTGCCAGTCGCTTCATAAGAATATTAAAGAATATATTGTACAAAATAGAACACTGCAGGAAACAGCTAAATAGAAATACTTGTATTAGTCATTGCATCTACATTCTTGAAGATTCTCTCCCTCTATATATAGGAATTTATACTTGGCCACAAATATCACGAAGGCTGCAAACTAGACACATTTATAGGAAAATGCCGTTGATTTCTCAATCAACATGATTTTGATGGCATTATAAGTAGTCTTCATTGCATTAATGGTAAAGAGCTGACATTTAGGAAAGTATAACAGTTCTCTTGCAACCACTTACTCTGAAAATCTGCTGTGCAGATATTTTAATAAGTTTGTGTGACTTATTGAATTGGCTGTATTTATGTTTCATGTTGTTTTGTCGCACTTTATCATGTTGTTTATACTTTTAAGTATATGCCATTGTAGGAATCAAACTAAAGAGCTATACACATTTTTCTACATAAATAAACATAAGCATTCTCCAGATCAGTCTCATGATGCAGATAGTTACACTCAATTTGCAAAAATACTTCTTGATGCTGTTCATATCATAGATTTACTGCACTCAGTTCTCATTACCAATGATTTTGCAGCACAAGATCACACTAACTAAATTCAAAGTCACTCTATTGGGAACACAAATTCTTACTTAGTTTCACTATGTAGTGCCTGGTGTCATATGAAGCTTAGCACAATGTCAGTACAGGCAAAGCTTTGTGATATCACTAGTTTCTCCCCTTTTGATCAAGCAGGAGAAGAATGAGTGGAGTCAGTGGAAATACCACTGTACTATATTAAACTTAAATCTCTTTTAAAAAGTATTCAGGGCCTCCTAAATCAGACCAAAGTTTAATTTGGACTTGGATCTGATGTTTCATAGTGGCCAGTCAGCTCACAATTGAAAGTAAAAAGGCAGTTGAGTTTAACTCATTTCCCAATTACTAAATGATTACCTCTATGCAATTTGGCAGTGAAGTGGAAATGCTTTGCCATTATTTATTACCAGGATATTTTTTCTAACTTTGCAATCTAACCAACAGATCTGAAATTCCTTGAGAATATCCCATCTAGAGCTTAACTTCCAAGATCAGACATAATTCAAACAGCCACATTGTGATTAAGATGGACATATCCATACAACTTTCAGCAATTACAGTAATTTGCCATTGTTGTCTTCTCTAGCCAACTCAGCTAAGCTGGCCTCCATCCAGCTGCTAGAAGATTTAACCCTGTTTAGCTTTTTAGATGAGCCAAGGTGGCTAGATGATGTCACCTATTTAGACAGCTCATAAATAGGCCTACTGAACTTGAGACCTTTTATTGTTGTTATTTTGAAGAATGCAAGTCAATCACAATGTGAAAAGGATAACTACAAAATGATAAGGTTTTCTATCAAAATGCATTGTAAGGTTCTGTTATGTTTGCCATTTACCAAATCTGTAGAAAATGGTTTTAAAAGTGCTTTCAAGCAGTGTTTTTTAAAGACATATTGCCCAATAAAAATAATCAAAAATAATACTTTCAAATCAAAGTATTTGCCTCTCTGGGAAATATGATGTGTTTGACTTGCCTGCAGTAATATTTTCATCACTGAAGACTTCTGTGGAACTATGCACAGTGAGAAAAATGCTTAAAATTCTCAGCAGTAAATCCTTAATCCATGTTAAGTCTGTGTTGTTCACTTCCTCCAAACAAAATAGTGTTAATATTTGGATGCATCATAAAATCATCCCATTTCAAGTACCTTCTTGGTAAACAATGAACTATTGATTAAGACCTACAGTTGTTTGTTTCTCAGTGATACAACTATGTTGCTCTATAATGGTTAAGTACATAAAAGAAGTCTACTTTGGATTTATTTTTCAGTAAAATGGAGCAATCTACCACTATAAATTCCATCATAGCTCAATCCAGCTCAGATACTTGTAACATTATCCATAGAGTTATACTTGTAACATTATCCATAGAGTTTGGTTGAACAAAAACAGCAGAAGCAATATATGTCTAAGGAATCTAAGTACAAAAAGATGTATACTTTGGAATGTTGCGTAGAAAAGAAGCAAGTTACTAGAAACCGTATATAAAAATGAATATTAAAATCAAGTCTCAAGTGAAGCTTGAGTCCTGCTGACCTCTTGGATATGGTTAGGTAGTTGTCTTGGAAATAGTATAGAAGTTATTTGCTATTGCTTGTTTTCAGGATATTTTTTAACATCTTAGTCTTGATTACAGATATGATATTGCAGGACTGCTTTTGTTTAGTTGTTTTTTCCTATCCTAGCAATAGTAATTAGACTTATATATCACTTCACAGCCTCTCTAAGCTGTTACAGAGTCACATATTTCCCCCAACAATCTGGATCCTCATTTTACCGACCTCAGAAGGATGGAAGGCTGAGTCAGCCTTGAGCCAGGTGAGATTCGATCTGCCAAATTGCAGGCAGTTGGCAGTCAGCAAAAGCAACCTGCAGTACTATAAGATGAGACAAGGTTGGAATGCTTTACTGATGGGTTGATGTATCTTTTTATGGGATCCAGAAAGCGTACCTCCTCTGCAGCTATGTTTACTTTGACTATATAGATCTTTAGGAAGGCACTTAAACCTGGCTCTTTCCAGAAACCTTGGATTAGTGATGATATGCATTTGTGCAACCCCACTAATTGTGATGTAGGTTGCGTCTTCTTCTCAGTATAGTTGCTTTTTATTATGTGCTTAACTCATTCTTATTTCTGTAAGTTGCCTAAAGCAGGGGTGGGATTCAAATTTTTTAACAACTGGTTCTGTGGCTTAGTTGATGGGTGTGGCTTGGTGGTCATATGACTGGGTAGACGTGACTTGGTGGTCATGTTATTGGCTGGGCGTGGCCAACTCAATATCACTCACATTGAGGCACGCATCTCCTTGCATGGCCTCTCATGACTATGGGGATGCTGCAACAGTCGTAAGTGTGAAAAGTGATCATAAGTCACTTTTCTCAGTGCCATTGTAACTTTGAATGGTTACTTCACACAAGCAAAGTACCAGCAAAGGAGGGGAAAAAAAACTCCAGAGAAGTTCCTGAGACAGGAAGTCTAGTCCTGCCAAGAATGTAATAAGGGTTAACGGAGAGGCAGTTTCTGTAAGCAACACCAAAATGTTTCCTTCCTACCTTCCCCACAGGATTAGGCCAGTAATTTCTTCTAACAACTGGTTCTTGGAACTGCATGGAATGTTAACAACCAGTTCTAGCAAATAGGTACGAACTGGTAGAATCCCACCCCTGGCCTAAAGTCATTGGTGAGTGGGCAGCCTTAGAATCTGACTTAAAAAAGAACAGAAAAGAAAAAGCAGATTTTCTTGTGATTTTTTTAAAAAAACTAACAGATAATTAAAGAAAAATAAGAGATTCTGGCACAAACCATATTTAGACTGATTTAAATATTTACACATTTTTAGTGATGGTGATTCCAATTATTTTTCTACAGTTAAGATTTTTACCATAGATTCCTTGTTTAATTTGGCACACAAATGACTTAAAAGTAGCACCACAGCACACCTCCCAACAGAATGGCAGTGTGAATTCCATCTGTCATTTACATTGAGTATGTATTGAAATTTTAAATTGTTGCAGGTCAGGATACCTTTACTTGCCTCATACTTTTCTTTTTTCCCCTTACAAATGAGTTCGACTTGCTGAATTCATATTGCATTCTGTAGGAAGTGAAGTGATTCCTTTTAGATTGTTTTTAACTAGTGTTCTTGTAATATCTTACACAAGAAACCGTATAAGTGGGAACATGACCTAAATGTTGTAACAATTATAAATTCTTCAGGTTGACTGTGGTGTATGGTCATGTATTAAGCCAAGTGGAAATACCTTCTATGGAAAGAAATTGTGTTAAGCCTCTAAGACACTGAAATGCCTTAATGAGCTGAGAAACAGGATCTTTCAAACCGTTAAAATAGGCATGTTAAGATACTGTTCTCGTTTCTAATGAGAAAGAGAATAGGTAGCTGATAGTGATTCCCATTTCTATCTGTTGAGGTGATTCTTTTACATAAATGTCTCTTTTGCCTTATACCTCTCTTCTCAATTGTTTTATGTGGGGAAAATATCAAGATACTGTAATTAATTTTTTTACAGCTTTAACATTTTACAGCATTAACATTCAAGTTTTTTTACAGTTTTATATTTGCTGGGATATTATCAAAGATATTACCCTAGTAAGTGTGAGGCTTATCTGGTCACTTAATATAAATTTTGAAACAAAATTTATACTTTTCAACTCCATATATTTTAACAGATTATATGTTTGTATGGCATTGGATTGTATTGCATTGCATTTACTATATTAGGTAACCTTGAGCCAATCACTCTTTCAGCCCAATTCACCTCACAAGGTGGTTGTTGTGGAGAAAATAGGAGGAAGGTGTGTTGGATATGTACGCTGGCTTGAGTTATTTGTAAAAATATAAAGATGGGATATATAAACAAAAAAATAAAAAAATACTACTATATGAACACATTACATGTAGTGTGGTCATTTGCAGAGGTAACAGATTGTTCCAATAGAACAAAACTTGCTGAAGGAGTTGTAGCAGTGCTGTAACATCAATTGATCAAATACTTTGTGTGATATATTTTATTAGAAAGCTTTCCTTTGCATTCATTTCTAGCACATTATAATTTTTTTTTGCATTTTTAACCTGGAAAATATTTTTCTGAGCTGTCTGTGGACATAATTTGTCACTTCTGTGCTTTCCGCATCTGGCATTACATGGGATATATAGATCAGCCAAAAGTATTGAGAATCTTATCTTGCCAAATGGTATTTCAACAAGCTTTTAGTTTATAGGATATAAAACAATTATTTAACTACAGTATAAGTGCTTTGTATCCTCATGTCATCAGTGCTGAAACTTTTATAAAATTGGCAATTTTAGAAGCTGTGGATTCTCTACCCCACCCCCCTTTTGCTCTATTTCCTTGTAGCTAATGAAAAAGGAGCAATGGAATACATTTTAAATACATACTCTCTCACAATAATTTAATAAACTGTGGTGCCATCTCATGAAGAATCGGGGTGGTTGCCTTGGTGACAGAGATTATCCTTGCTGCTGCAGGATTCTGGCAGTTTTCTAAAAATGAATTCATAATATTTTGGAGTTATTAAAAATATGCTTTTCTGATGGAGATAAATTGCATCCTTTCAGCTGGCCATGTAATGCTTCTATAAAAATACAACTGCTTTAGCAACTCAGCAAAAATATATTATGTGATTAGTTGGAAATTAAAGTGCAGGCTATTTTAAAAAGTGAAAGGAAGCTTCGGAGAATGTGATTCATTCCACATTAAATTTTTAGCATTCCTTTAGGTTGCAGACTGCCCACACTAACCTCCAAATAATTTCTATAGGATCCAGTCTCCTTGTCAGCAGTGCTACATTTTGACAGCCTTGCATTTTAGAGAAAGAAATCCACAAAAAAATATGGTATATTAAACCTAAAATAGATTGAACAGGATTTTTGTGTAAAACAACACAAAACTCTAGCCAGAAAGTAGATGCCTTTCAACTCATTAGTTTAGTTTGTTTAGTTATTAGTTATCCACTTGCTATTTCTGGCCACTAAAGGTGGTCATGTTTGCCACAGGTGATTGGTTTACCTCTGCCCTTCTTATAAAATTGTATTTGCATGACTGGGAATGGACCATCATGGATTAATTATTAGGTTAAATGACCTAGACTTCAAACCTCCCCCCCTCAATTCACCTATTCAGGTGACCCATTAATTACTTCAGTTTCTCAGATTTCAAATTTTAAACAGAGCAAATTTCACACATAGAATCCAGAAGGAACTTGCTCCTTCTTTCATGGTGATTAACCAAAAGTCCTAGAACTAAGGAGAAATTTCTGGATAGTTAGAACAATTAATCAATGGAACAACTTGCCTCCAGAACCAATAACAGATAATCAGAGTTGGAAGGAGGTTGGACTAGAAGACCTCCAAGGTCCCTTCCAACTCAACTTTTCTCTTCTCTTCTCTTCTCTTCTATTTTTGGCTGCTGACTGAAAACCCAATAGCACTAATTTTGAGCAGTGCTTTTTTGAAAGAGTAAACTTATTTATTTATGCAGCTATCTATTTATTTATATCCTGCTTTTATTGTTTTTATAAATAAGTCAGTGAACATACATAATATGTGTTTGGTGGGAATAGTTGATCAACATGCTACCAAGTCAGTCAAGAACAATTAATCAGTGGAACAACTTGCCTCCAGAAGTTGTGAAAGCTCCAACACTGGAAGTTTTTAAAAAGATGTTGGATAACCATTTGTCTGAAGTGGTGTAGGGTTTCCTGCCTAGGGAGTGGGTTGGACTAGAAGACCTCCAAGGACCCTTCCAACTCTGTTATTCTATTCTGTCCTCCGAAATCTTAACATCTTGTTGGTACTCTAAGAGGCAAACCATTCCAGCTATTAAGAAAAATTCAATTGACTCACTTTTTAAAGCAAACTTGCTCATTTCATACTGCCTGAACCACCAGAGAAACCACAACGTATTGTACTTATTATTTTCCAAATTTTGTCACCAACAATCTGTAGGGAAATGTATAGGAAAGATAGTGTATTGTAGAAATCTAATATCTATAATTAGAATTACACATGACAGTCTCTATATGTGCCAGTTTCTCCCATCAAAAATTATCATGAAGGATATGTCTAAAACCAAACTTGGAATCTGATTGAACTGGAACGGTAAAATCCATTCTGTTGCAATCTGATTAGACGCCGAGCACCTTACCCAAGGAAATTTTTCTTCACATCTTGGGTATATTTTCAGGCACTGAGAGAAATAGCAAAATGTATCACTATCACTAGGAAAATGGCTCAGAGCAGTTCCATTACATTTCTCTGAAAGCTAATTCTGAACTGAATGTTGAGGTTTTACCTTAAGTGATTTTTTTTTGATGGAATACATTTTGAAAGCAGAAATCCTACCAAGAGCAAAGTATAAGGAGTATCTCTGTACTTCAAACATAATATTCTAGTTATTATGCCTCTGTAATGTTTTTTCTGTTCCAGAAATCCAGATAGACAAGGCTGAAAAAATAGAGAAAGTAGAAAAGAAGCCATCACCAAAAGGTAATATATCTATTTGAGTATGTATATATTCTGTGCGTTGGCACATCTGGTTTAGCACTCTCTTCCACAAACACATGCAAAGGGGTTATATGTCCTTGAGCTCATTGTTGATATCAGCAAGCATAAAATGTAAGTCTTGAAACCAATTCTACCAGAACATGCATTTTTGTTGCCTAAGTTATCAGCAGAATCACATGCCTGTTCAACATGCATTTTATTGGAAAATAATTCACAACAGCATACAGAAAACTTACTCATTCCTACCCACCCACCCCAAATTGTGGATAGTTAAAATAGGACATATCAAGAATGATGTGTTATCTATATTTCAGTCGTGCATTTGTCAACTTTGATGTATTTGCACTGGACTTCCTTCACAGTGTTCAAATCACAACAGTTTCCTTTTCCTCTTAATTAGCTGGTTTTCTTCTTTGCATGTAGAAATTCAGAGAGACAAGGGAAGAGAAAGGGAAGAGAAAATAGAAAAGAAACTACCACTCAAAGGTAATTAGTTTCATTTATTTTTATCGCCCAAATGTTTTATATGGAAGAACATAAAAAACTGACCCAAACCTTGGGAAACATACACAGTGACATGGAGGATAAAGTATACACTGCACAATGCAAACTTTCCCATGACTATATCATACATCATAAATCTGCTCTGGAAGACTAATGTGTTTAGTGGTTGTTTCATCAGCTCTCTCATAAATACCCCTGGATACCCCTGGATTTATAACCCATGATTAAAATAATAACCAGACAACTAAAAGCAGATGAAAGCTTTAAGGTGCCTTGAAGAAAATGCCTATATCCTTCTCAGTCAGATATGGTAAAGAACCATATCTAAAATATACGAAGAACAGTTTCAGGAATTGGGTATGTCTAGTTTAATGAAAAGAAGGACTAGGGGTGACATGATAGCAATATTCCAGTATCTAAGGGGCTGATACAAAGAAGAGAGGGTCAACCCATTTACCAAAGCACCCGAAGGCAGGACAAGAAACAATGGATGGAAAGAGAGAAGCAACCTAGAACTGAGGAGATATTTCCTGACAGAACAATTAATCAATGAAAAGGCTTGCGTCCAGAAGTTGTGGATGCTCCAACACTGGAGTTTTTAAAGAAGAAATTGAACAACAATTTATCTGGTGTGGTATAGGGTTTCCTTCCTGAGCAGAAGGTTGGACCAGAAGAAGGTCTCTTCCAACTCTGTTATTCTGTTACTCTGTTATTAGTTTAGCAGTTTCTTCCCATAGAGGCTAATCAGATAGCAAAATACTGAAGAATTAAAGAGTAAAAAATGTCATTGATTGAAAAATTAATATCTTGGCTAAGTCTTTATGAACACTTCAAATGAAGATGTCTTTGTTAACTTTGCTGGGTTTTTTTTAAGGTACATTAATAAAGTATTCTGAATATATTACCTTTGTCTATACAAAGACAGACCTTTTAGAATAGGCGTATTTAATATGAATGTTTAAAATCTTTATAAGATTTGTTCTTTCTTTATATGTTTCTTTTTCTTTTTTCCCTTTTCTTATTATCTTTATCATATTACACTCTGAACATTAGAGCTATTGCATTGATCAGAAATTGCACTAAACCATGGTAGGACCTTTTAAGCACTGGTTTAATAGCACAAAGAAAAATGGAAGAAATGAAAGCTGGCAGTATCATTTGAGTCTGCAAATGCTGGATTTTTTAGTCTTTTCACCTGGATTGCCATCGGCTGACCCATTTCTGCCAGGGCCACCTGCTGCTGTCTGCCATTTGCTAAACTGAGCTCAGATTAACTTTTGACATTTGATTGCAGCTGCTCCCAAAGCTGTAGTGGCTGCATTTATGAGCTTCAAAATTCTATTTAATGTGTAGTGGGCAGCAGTGGGCAACATGCAAATAATTTCTTGCATGTCCAATTCATTCCAAGCTTACAGGAAGACAGCAAATTGGTTGCCACAGGTTTGCTCAAACTATGCAAATTAGTGCTTAATTATGGCTATTAACAATATGGCCCTTCCTGGATTGTCTCAGTCTTGAACAGAATTGTGTGGAGTAAAACAAATTAGGAAAAAAAGAAATATGTTTTAATTTGTGCCAAGGTGTTAATTTTTAATATGTGTACACACACCGAGAGAGAGATTATTAAAAACATTGCATTGCAAATATGCCAGTTTAAGATGATAGATGTTTTGCTTAAACTTTTTTAAAAATAAAACCTACATCAGTTTGAAGGATTGATAAACGTAAGAAAAGAAAGAGAAAGAAAACACAAAACCTTGTAAGTATGATTTTAAAAACCCAGATAGATATATCCCAAAATCTGTCTTCAAATAGCAATTAGATAATATATTAGGAATACTTTGCTAATATAATTAAAAATACAGAGCAAATATCAACAAAGCAATCTTTAACTGACATGTTTTAAGCCTTAATAAATCAATATATATATTTGCCTAAATGCTGGATTAGTAAAAGAATGATCTTACTTCTGCAGCCAGTACCAAATCAGCTTGCACCCTTTCCTTATTTACAGTTTGCTGTTGTTTTTATAGATTTCTCTATATTCTTGCTAACATCCGAACACTAATACTGCAGAAGACTGTACAAGGTTATGTTTTATCTCAGGGCAACATTTTGCTCCACAAAGATGACTTCCTTTGCAAAATGGCAGGTGTGATAAAGTTCATCTCACTGAGCTGAGGAGGCTGTGCAAACCATAGACAAGGCACTTTACGTTCTTCTAAAACCTCATCAAGTAGATAACTTCTCAAAGCAATGCTCTTCACTTCAGGAAACTTAGTACATCAAGATGTTTCAAACAGGTACTCCACACATACCACCGAAGTGAAGCATTTCTTTGGAGCTTTGCATAGTACAATCCAGTGGTGCGTTTCAAAATATTTTACTACCGCTTCTGTGAGTGTGGCTTGGTGGGCGTGGCGTGGCTTGGCCGACATGGCTTGGTGGGCGTGGCAGGGGAAGGATACTGCAAAATCCCCATTCCATCCCCACTCCTGGGGGAAGGTTACTGCAAAATCCCATTCCCTCCCCACCCCACTAACCTGCTTTCCAGCTCCGTTCTCCTGTGCAGGGCAACAAAAGAAGACCCAGCTGATCAGCTGGGACTTGAGAGGCAGAGAATGGATGGGAGCAAAGCCAGTCAGAGTGGGTATTTGCCAGTTCTCCGAACTACTCAAAATTTCTGCTACCAGTTCTCCAGAACTGGTCAGAACCTACTGAATACCACCTCTGGCACAATCCTTTAAAAGTCAACCCACTTACAGCAGATACTCTTCTTTTTGAATGTGCATTGGTAGCAATGTGACAAAGGTCAAGCAGAAGAATTTGGGGGAAGGGAAATAGTGTGTGAGTCTAGATGTTTAGTAAACTAAAGTAATTGTGGCAAAATGATATTTCAATATATTTTTTTAAATCCCCATATAGAATTTTCATCATAATGGGAGATCATAGTGGGACTTGCCTTGCATTAATAAACATAGGCCTGTGAGATATGGTATATTTAGTTGGCCTTTTTTTTTAGTTTGATCTGTTTTCATTAAACTAGAGATGATTATCTGTCCCAGAAGAAGGAGAAAGTGATAACTCACTTGCATAATTCTAATGTATACAAATGATTTTAATTTAAAACTGCTTGTATAAATTAGAATGTCATAAAACAAAGCCAAGCAATATAGGTATTCCTACACAGCCTCAGGCTCATGGCAACTGCATTTAGAGGCAGTTAAAGGCTGAGCAGAAAATAAATGGATTAATAACGTTTTGGTATACGTCTAGGGGAAGTCAGTCAAGGGGGATCCTCCTCTCAATTTAATGCTTCTATCCAAAGTATTGCATATGACAGTAGCTTCAGTGGCATTTGGAATTGTTTTCTGAGATTAATTCTCAGAGTGCTTAAAAACGTGCCTGTTTGTTTACTAAGAATGAAAACCAGGAGCTATTTGGAAAAGGTTCTAGGACCTTTTCCAACGAGTCTTTAATTACTGGCTAAGACTTAAAGATATGCCAAATTGCCTTCCTAAGATATGCTTACAGGAGCAACTAAGCTTCTGTAAAGGTGACACCTGGCATTAGCATGGGATGCTATTGATACTGAAAATGGGGTTCTCTAACATTTATTTTGTGCATCAGCATAGTGCAAATGTCAACCTTGAAATTAAGACTTGGATCCAGGATATTTTCATACAAAATTATGTTACCCAGCTTAGGGTAAGAAAACTGCACCAGCGCCAATGGCTCTCAATAGGATTTTGATGCTTTGGTCACAGTCTTACCACTTTTGTCCATGAATGGAAGGTTAGGGCACAGATACAGAAGGGTAAAACTTATATTATGACAGCATAATATTGTTTGGGTCATTCTGCCCATCCCACACCCTTGCTCTTCTCCGTATACATTATTTACAGGGTTAAAATGCCTCACGTTCAGAGCTGGTTTGGTTCTGAGGGAAGTTGGTAATCTGAGGAGGGGACTGATGCTGGTAATGTTGCATATCTGTGGTGCCAAAGACAATTTTAGAAGAGAAGCTGGCAGGGGTTCATATGAGTTTGGATTTTGGTCTTGAGGATCAGGCAACATAGAAAATCTCTGTCACTTTACAACTCCTTCCTTCAAAGGATCAGGAACAATTAAGCTGCAGACTTCATCAGTTAGAAGCAGACCCACAAAAGATCAATTCTTTTAATACAGATGCCAGAAGAGGATCCACATTCTGCTTCAAGCAGAAAAGGATTGTTAAAATTGTTACACCTTATATTGTGAAAATTAAAGTGAAACAGCTTACAGTTGAAATACTAAGTAGAGATTCTGATTCATTTTTGCAATCTTGTATCTAAGTAAACCATTGCTTGTAGATTTTATGGTAGCCTAGATAAATGTTATGTACAATTTTGTTTAACCTTTTATATAAATAGTTTTGCATTCTTCATGTTTGAACAATCTCGGGAAATTTGTAAGCTTACACTGGAACATCTGTGGTCAGTGTGAATGATGTCTTAGAGTTTTAATATAATTTTGAACATGTGATAATCTTTGATTCTTTCTTAGTTTACTCTGATTGGTGTGGCTTATGTTCAGATGAATAAAACGTCAATTGGTCTTTAAAATTGCAAATCAAGGTTAACGTTGAAAGATGAACATGGGTGTGAAAAATGTTACCAAAATTGATCTACTTTAAACTAACCTCACTATACTAGAATTTCTAAAGTATAATTCTAGTTTAAACTAGAATTAGTATGAACATGGCCAATGAAAGCTTTCATTTCATGTATATAATTTTCAGAACCATTTACACTCTCTCTCCCTCTCCCCCCTCTCTCTTTCTCTCTCTCCCCCACACAAACACAAATTAAACACCCACAGACGATTGCAGAACACACACACATAAATATATATCTCAGTGTTATAGGATGTATGTGCTTGTATTGGCCACAGGCTGGAAAGTGCTGCCTTGATGTCTCTATGAAACAGTAAGTTAGTTGCTAAGTAAAGTGGAATGTAGATTAGTTTATGTAATAAATATATTTTTCTACCACTCAGCGTTGGATGGCAATGTGGTAATTAGTTTGAAAGCTCTGCTCTTTGGATCTTGGCATCCTGGTTATTGCATAGTATGCTAATCTCAGACTAGTATGCTAGTCTGTAAAACAGTGGCCATTAGTTCCTCACAAGGACATGGAAAGAGACATAACTTCAGGCTATATACTTATCTAGTGTTAGGAATGTAAGTCACCCAACAGTTAGTTGCGTTGGAAAATATATAAACTGGGATAGACATTTAAATACTGTCTCTTTAAGGGAATGCTAAAATTGTAATTGGGTGTGGTTCCTCAGACGGCCATAAGATAGAGCCAAAAACCTGGGTTGTTCTGTTCTGCTGTTCTGGAGAGTGTTGCTGTTCCTGTATTGACTGTTGCTGATCCCAGTTGGATTTGATGTAAGTCTGTTACTGAACTGTTTTTGATACTGGACTTTGATATTTGAATTATCCCTAGACTGAAAACTGACTACTTTAACCGGAAATGACTTGGACTGCTTGTTTTGGACTTTGCTTAAACGTTTATTGGAAGTAAAAACCTACATTTTACTATACAGTGTATCTGTGTGCTAGTTGTGTGTTATTCTTCACCACTCTCACTACGTCTCCCTGTGTGTGCTCATTCTCCTAACAGGGAATTACCTCAACACTGGTTATGGGCCCAGGCCATACCAGGCTCAGATAACTGAGAGTTGGTGTGAATACATAGTACTGTATACAGACAGCTGTTTACTGTTTAATTGTGGGTTACTATCCTAGAAAATATGGCACAAGACACTTCAACAAGTCTATCACTGATAACCCAGTTGGATGGAACAAACTATGTTTCCTGGTCTATGAAGTGCAGTCTACTTCTGCGTAAAGAAGGGTTATTGAATGTAGTTCAAGACCCACCAGATGTAAATGCTCGGGATCCAGAAAATGAGGACAATGCCAAGAAGTTAGCTGACTTTAAACAGAACAACGAACGAGCTCTTTGTATAATTGGACTAACACTGAGTGACCAGCAGCTAGTCCATATTCATGGAGAAGAGTCTGCTGCTAGGTGTTGGGAGAATTTGAAGAGGATTTATGTTTGTGACAGTGTAGGTGCACACATACATCTTACACATAAACTGTTTAGAGCACGTCTTCTGAAAGGTGGTGATATGTTAGCTCATTTGAACTTCATGAAAAGAACTTTTCAAGAGCTACATGAAAAGGAACTGATATTTTCAGAGCTGCATCAAGTTTACATCATTTTTTCCTCATTGGATGAAAGTTATGATGATTATGTATCTTCACTGGAAGTCCTGACCAAAGATAAACTGACATTTACTGACATAACCGGAAGGTTGTTAGAAGAGGCAAGAAGACGGCTGGAGAGGGACCAACTGATGAAGAAATAACCACAAGGAGAGGATTTGTGTTCAACTGCCTATACTGTTAGGAAATGTTTTTCTTGTGAGGCTAGGGGACATATAGCTAGATTCTGTAAGAAGGGACAACAACAGAATACTGGTAATCACCAGAAGGCCAAGAAGAATGTTAGTTTAGCTATGTCTAGCAATTCAACTGTAAACCATGATTTGTGGGTTGTTGATAGTGGAACATTGCAGTGCATTACTAAAAATAGAGAGAGTTTTGTAAAGATGTCCATTAGTAAGCAGCATGTATCATTGGCAAATGGATGGAAGATGAAAGCCTCTGGTGAAGGTACTGCCTATTGTTCTTGTATAAATGAGCATTTAACTATGTTATATCTCCCTAAACTGAAATTTAATTTGTTATCAGTAAGGGCTTTAGTTAATATTGATTATGTAGTAACCTTTAGGGGAGATAACTGTATAATAGAGAAAGAGGGTAAAAGTGTTACTGCTACTTTAGAGAATGATTTATATGTGATACATGATGACCAGTTGCAGATGGCTAACTCGGTTTATAACAATGTTAAGCCACATGACGAATGTATACATTTACTGCATAGACATCTGGGACACATTAATTTCAAAATGCTCAAACAAACTGTTGAATTGTCACAGGGAGTAAAATTGAAACCCTGTAGCAAATATTTAAACTAATGCTTGTAGCCAAGAAAAAAGTAAGGTTACTCCTGCAAACAGACTTAATGGGTTTAAGACAAAAGAACCTTTAGAGGTTATTTTTGCTGACATAATTGGTCCTAAGAAACCTAGTTTAGGAGGTGCCTGCTATATTTTGAGTATTATGGACCATTACTCACGGTACGGTTTCTGCTATCTCATGAAAAACAAAACAGAAACATTCCAACATTTCTTTAACTGGCTAATGTTTGCAGAGAGAAAAATGAGGAATAAAGTAATTACTTTAGTTACTGATAATGGGACTGAATTTATCAATAAGAGATTCCAAACAATGCTGAAACTGGCTGGTGTCGAGCATAAACGTTCTGCACCTTACAGACCACAACATAACTCGCTTATAGAACAAAGAGGGCAAATGTTACAAGCCATGGCTCACGCTATGTTAACTGACTCAGGTTTGCCTGAAACACTGTGGGTTGAGGCCATAATGTGTAGCAATCATGTGTTTAACAATGTAGTTAACACAACAACTGGAGAATTGCCATTCACTCGTTCGCATGGCAGAAAACCAAATTTAAGTTACCTACACACATTTGGAGCTCCAGCATGGGTGCATATTACCTCACAGGTAAGACTGAAAGGGCAACATAGAGCTAGGAAATTATTTTTCATAGGTTACGAAGCCAACCATAGATCGTTTAGATTTTGGGATCCAGGCACAGCTCATGTTTATTGTAGTGCTAGTGCAAAATTTCTTGAGCACGTTGGATGTGATAAACTGGAACAGGAATCCAGCAATGATATTATTATTGACACCAAAGTAGTCCCTAAAGATGAATTAAGTAAAGCACGAATAGCCATTAAAGAGGAAGAACAGGCACAGGAGGAAGTAGAAGAACAGGCACAGGAAGAAATAGAAGAACAGGAGCAGGTGGCACAGGTGAGTCCACCAGTAAGCCCTGTATTACCAAGACGTTCAACCCGAGTAACACGACCACCTGATAGATATCAGGCTCATGTTGTACGCCAAGTGAATGCAATTCCAAATAACTATAATGAACAGAAACTGTATCCTGCTAAGGATCAGGCTGCTTGGCAGGAAGCAATGGATAAGGAACTGAAATCCTTACAAAAACTGGAGGTATACGAAAATGCTAAGTTACCACCAGGTAAACATGCCATAGGATGTAAATGGATATATAAGCTTAAGACAGGTGTAGATGGGACTGTTACCCATAAAGCCAGGTTAGTAGCACAAGGGTTCAATCAGACAGCAAATGACTATGATGAGGTGTTTGCACCTAGTCTGAAGGCTACTACATTAAGGGCAGCATTAATGTGGGCAGCTAAGGAGAAATACATTGTAAATCATTTAGATGTAGAGACGGCATATCTGTATGCACCGTTGCAACACACTATTTATTTAAAGAAACCTTTAGGTCTCAAAAATGATAATACAACTGATTGCTGGAGATTGAAAAAGAGTCTTTATGGCTTAAAGCAATCGGGATATGAGTGGAACCAGTGTATAGTTAAAGAATTAACTAAGATAGGTTTTGTAGCTGGTGTTGAGGTAATTTCCCATTAGGAGAATGAGTGCATACAGGGAGACGTATTTGAGAGTAGTGTTTGAATAATACACATACAGCACACAGGTACACTGTACAGTAAATGTAGGGTTTTACTTTCAATAAAGGTTTAAGCAAAGTTCAAAATAGGCAGTCCAAAGTCATTCACAGGTTAAATCAGTCAGTTTTCAATCCAGGGATAATTCAATAACAAAGTCCAGTGTCAAAAACAGTTCAGTATCAGACTTACATCAAATCCAGTAATATCAGTCAATTAGAAGAAATGGCAATACTTTCCAACAGAAGGAAACAGAGATATACTCACACTCTCTTCTGAGACTAAGACTAAGACAAACCAGGTTTCTGGCTCCATCTTATGGCCATTTGAGTAACCACACCCAATTGCAGTTTTTAGCATGCTCTTAAAGAGACAGTATTAAAATGTCTATCCTGGTTTATATATTTCCATCCCAAATAGCTGTTAGGTTACTTACATTCCTAACAGCTGGCATGGCTGATCCATGTTTGTTTAAAAAGGAAAGTAATGGTGTAATTTCATTGTTGCTATTGTTTACTGATGATGTAGCATTAATCACCAAAACTGAATAAGAAGCTACTAAAATAATCTCACTGTTAGAGAAGAAATTTAAGATAAAACAGTTAGGAGAAATCAAACAATATCTTGGTTTAAAGATAGATAGAACTAGGGGAGGATACAAGATCTCACAGGCAGATAAAATTAACCAATTACTAAAGAATTTTAAAATCGAACTTTGTAAACCAGCTAAAACACCAATGAGCCAGGAGTTTAGCCACAGTGATGTTCAAAGTCCTGTTTTTGATAAGAACAGTAATTGGTTTGTCTTATCTCAGTAATTGGTCAAGGCCAGATATAGCATACAGTGTTAATCAATTAGCCAGATTTTATGCTGAGCCGACTGAAAGGCACTGGCAAGCTGCTAAGCATGTGTTAAGATATCTGAAACAAACAATGCATTATGCATTGTATTTGGAGCCTAAAGATGAACTAAGTCTAACTGCATATGCTGATGCAAGTTTTGCTACAGACATAAATACACGTAAATCTACATTGGGTACTGTAGTATTATTGGGAAATGTCTTGATTGGATGGAGGTCTATTAGACAGAAACCTTTAAGTTTGTCAACAATGGAGGTGAATTCTCATGTTTGTCTTTATTATGTACAGATTTAATTTGTTATAAGCAACTATTAATTGATATGGGAATTGATGTAACAGATTCTATTGTTGTTTATGAAGATAACCAATCAGCAATACAGATGGCTTCAAATATTGCTGTTGAGACAAGAACAACACACACAGATTTAAGATATTTAAATGTGAGACAATGTGTGCAAAGTAAGTTGATTAAGCTGGAATACTGTATGTCAGAAAATAACATCGCAGATCATTTTACAAAAGGCTTGCTGTGAGGATTATGGACTTAGAATGTCAGGTTGTATATATTGTCCTACCTAAAGGGGAGAATGTTAGGAATGTAAGTCACCTAACAGTTAGTTGGGTTGGGAAATATATAAACCAGGATAGACATTTAAATGCTGTCTCTTTAAGGGAATGCTAAAATGGTAATTGGGTGTGGTTCCTTAAACGGCCATAAGATGGAGCCAGAAACCTGTGTTGTTCTGTTCTGTTGTTCTGGAAAGTGTTGCCATTCCTGTATTGACTGTTGCTAATCCTAGTTGGATTTGATATAAGTCTGTTACTGAACTGTTTTTGATACTGGACTTTGATATTTGGATTATCCCTGGACTGAAAACTGATTACTTTAACCATGAATGACTTGGACTGCTTGTTTTGGACTTTGCTTAAACATTTATTGGAAGTAAAAAACTACATTTTACTATACAGTGTATCTGTGTGCTAGTTGTGTGTTATTCTTCACCACTCTCACTATGTCTCCCTGTGTGTGCTCATTCTCCTAACGGGGAATTAACTCAACATCTAGCACAGTAGGTGTTGGCAAAATAAGAAACCTCAAGTTCCAATGATGATACACGTTTTGACAACTCCACCTTGGTGACATTGCATATTCACAGGCCATGAGAATATCAGGGTTTTAGATAAAGCATTTATTTGTTTTTAGAATATATGCATGTGTATATGTGTGTATTGTTTGTCTGTGTATCTCTTTGTGTATGCACTCACATACATGCATTTATAATACTATGTTATTAGATGACTGTTTTAGATTTTGATATGATTTAACTTTAGCATTTTGTGTTGATGGGGAAATTGTAAATATCTGCTATACATAGAAATTCTACTGAGGTCAGTATATTTTATTTCAGGGGATAAGATTATAGCAACAGCCACCTGAAGTCTTATAAGTAATAGATTAAACAACAAATTGTGGTGAATGGGTTATTCATCAGATATTTATTTTTATTTATTATAAAATGTATATCACATCCTTCAAATGCTTAAAAACCACTCACAGCAGCTAAGTGAACTTGGTCTAGTTGTTAAGCACCACACTGGAAAATGGGAAACTGTTAAGCACCACACTGGAAAATGAGTTTGAATCCTGCCTTAGTCATGAAAGCCAGCTGGGTGACTTTAGGCAAATTGTCGTCTCTCAATCCAACTCACCTTGTAGGGTTGTTGTGTCAAAAATAGAAGGAGTAAACTGTATTGGATATGTTTGCTGCCTTGAGTTATTCATAAAAATAATAAAGTTGGGATACAAATAAAAAAAATAACAGATAGCTTTGCATATTTCCTAGGTTACCAGATATTGGGTGTAGAAACTGTGATGACCATTAGATTAAAAAAAAAAAACTGTTTGCTGTTATCTAGTTGTCATTCATATTTTAGCAAACAAGGTATGCAAGTTATTGATGTTTGTTAAAGGTGTGGGCCAAGGAGTGGACAACAGAGAGTGCCCAGTGAGGCTTTATAGCTGCCGGCTCTAAGATGGCTACCTACTCATCTTTTACTGTATCTATAGTACAGATAAGCTGCTGGAGGAATTGTTGGACTGAGATACGGTTACTAATGTTCTGCTGAGTCATCAATGAGTCATCTGGAGTTTTGCAGCCCTGATATGATAGACCAATGCCAATTCCAGCAAATTCCAATTTGTTGAATTACAAAATGGCTCAATCTTGCAGTCTACATCTGGTAGCCATAGCCCAATTTAAAATTAAAAATAGCTTTGCCACTGATATTTTGGCATTTATTGGAGGGGACTGTAGGTGGCCTCAAGTCTCTTGTGTTGCTGATCTGAAATAGAATAGTTCCAAAGAAATAAGAGCAATCGTCATCATCAAGTCAAACCACAGAGGTATAACAACTTACAGGTATTCTATCATATACAGAATCTTTGTGATCATAACAGTGCATCAAGTTATCTTCTTAGTAAGTAGATTTAGAATTAAGTCAATTTCTACTGAAAAAACTCCCATCAACCCATTTCCCCCAACCTTGTAGTCACCAGATGAACTGGAATTCAAATTCTCAACATTTCAGATAACAGATAACAGATAATCAGAGTTGGAAGGGACCTTGTAGGTCATCAGCCCAAGCGGGAAGACCCTACGCCATTTTTGACAAATGGCAGTCCAATTTCTTCTTGAAAGTCTCAAGTGATGGCACTCCTACAACTTCCGAGGGCAAGCTGTTCCATTGGTTGATTGTTCTCACTGTCAGAAAGTTTCTCCTTATTTCCAGGTTAAATCTCTCCTTGTTCAGTTTCCATCCATTATTCCTTGTCTGGCCTACGGGTGCTTTAGAAAATAGCGTGACCCCTTCCTCCCTGTGGCAGCCCCTCAAATATCGGAAGACTGCTATCATGTCTCCCCTGGCCCTTCTCTTTACCAGCCAAGCCCAGTTCCTGCAACCGTTCATTGTATGTTTTAGCCTCCAGTCCCCTAAACATCCTGATTGCTCTTCTCTTTCCAGTCAGCATAGGAATTTTAGTAAAAAGACAAATAGGGAATGCATTGTTTCTACTCATATTTGCTTCATCAAATAAATTTAGCCTTGTGTAATAAGGAATATTGTTGTACTCTGAGGACACAAAAGTGTTCTTTCTTTGTCAAGCTAGAAACCATTTCCTTAATGAGCTGAACAATTTTCTCACTAGTTTCAGAACAAACTTAAGAATCTTAAAGCACATAAACAGGAATGACTGTGGGTGAGCGAGCAGCTGTTTGTGGGTGTTGATTCTGTAGGTCCATAGAAAATAGTCCCCAAGCTAGCTTGATTTAAAAATGCAATTCATCCTGAAGATGTGTGCTTGTTTAAAGAACACCCCATTGTTAACTCATGTCCTTGCAGCTGAACTAATTTCCAAAAATAAAAACTTTACTTGGCAGACAATGTTTTTTTTTTGTTAAGAATAGAAAGTTGCATTGGTAAATAGTAACACATTGAGCTAACAAATCAACATACTGATGTAATATAAAAAGTTAGATTATGCAACAGAGGGTAGGTATAGCAATAGCACTTAGACTTATATACAATTCCATAGTGCTTTACAGTATTCTCTGAGAGGTTTACAATATCAGCATATTGCCCCCAACAGTTCTCATTCTACTGACCTTGGAAGGATGGACAGCTGAGTTAACCTTCAACTAGTCAGGATAGAACTGTCTGTGGGCAAAGTTAGCTTGCAATACTTCATTCTAATCACTGCACCACCACAGCTCCTAAGGTATGGAAAACAAACAACAGCAGTGTAGAAGTATCCATTTTGTCACACCTACAGTAAGCACATGGACCAGGGCAGGGGAGATCCCACCATGGTGCCTCTATTCTCTATGTATCTATACGACATGCTAATGGGATCCAATAAAATCCTTCATAGGTAATGACTACAAGTAGAGAAGTGAAGGCATGTATTTTATACCTCCCACTCAGTATGGAAGTATGGCTGACCTACATGTGATGTGATATAACCACTTTTACTCTGAGGTAATTAAATTTTCCAAACCAGTACAGTACTTCTATTCTCCAAACCAGTACAGTACTTCTACAGATAGAATCTAGTCTAATATTTATGTTGAATCATATTGGTTAACTCAACTTTATCATGCGTGACTATTATACTTCAAAAAGGCAGTTTTACATCTGTATTTGATAACATTATTTCATGTTACTCTTCTAAACTGTATGTGAATGCATTGATATTGTTATTTACAGAAATTCACAAAGAGAAACCTGAGAAATACGAAAAGCCTAAAAAAGTAGAGAAGACCAAGAAGCTTGAAAAATTAGAAAAACCTCAAAAAAGGGAACTTACTAAAGGTGAGAAATAACCACTGATCATAAACTTGATAATCAAGTTAATCTGTGATGGCTTTTTGGCATAGTAAAGTGTATAATCCACTGCTGAAGTTTAAGGGACAAAAACCAGAATGGGACAACTTGCCATAGTCAACTCGCCATGGGACAACTTGCTGTGGGATAATTTAATAATTCAATTTAATTATTTCAAATAAACAAAAAGATATTTTAATTATTGCCATTCACATTTCATTCTGTCCCTCCTTTTGCATACTTTCTTTAATGATTCTATTCCACCATTTCTTTGATATTAGTGTAACTCTTGTCCCACAGCAAGTTGTCCCATGGCAAGTTGGCCGTGGCAAGTTGGCCGTGGCGACTTAGCTTGGATGAATTGTCATAGACCCAAGCAAAACAGTACTAGAACAGTTTCTGCTCTTTTCAGAAATGTGAATTGTCAGTTTTTCCAACAGATGCTCAGATAATATGAATCTAACAAGATTTGGCAGCTCTTTGCTTCCTAACAAACTGGAAAAACCCAACCATATCACCATTGCAAGAGGAAAAAATAAACTCCCTCTTTCTCAACTACAGTGTGATGAAGCCCATAGAGAGCTTGTATCAACAGCAAAGGAACAATATCTGGTTTTAATTTCTAATCAAAGAAAGAACTGAGTCAGGAAATGCAAAAACAATAACAAGACGAGATTTAGAGGAAGGATTATTAGCTTTCTGATGAATGTCTTTCATTGGATGATTAGAATACATTCACATTCCTGAATATCTTCCAATCATTTACATTCTATTAGTCAAATTTCTGGTCTTCTTTGCCTTGGGTTTTGGAAAAATTTAAATCTAACTTTTAGTTTGAACTTGTGGTTCTGTGCTGCTGCAACTCTACCCACAGACACCAATTTCTATAGAGAATGGCATATTAATGTTCACTGCAATAAATGGCAAAGCTTACTGGAGCTTCTTCTTTAATAAAAATTCCAACTTTTGGAATCAGACTTTAGTTGATTTATTTGGAAATATATTGATCATAGTGCCACCTTTTTGTACTAATTGATACTGTGACAGTACTGAGGTACATTTCATAAACCAATAAATTGAATGAGAAATAAGGAGTAACTTCTGTGAATAGGATTTCTGTAGAAATCCTGAACATACTATGGTGGGCGTGGCCAGCTCACATCACTTGTGTGATCAAATGCCATTTTTGCTAGTAGTTTGTTTTGCAAGCACTCTTCCAGTAAAAACCATTTTGGGCTCCATTTTTGGCTGCGACAGCCTCCTGCAGCCCTCTGCCAGTAAAAATGGAGCTCAGGAGGGCCACGTGTGGCCCTCCCGGGCTCATTTTCTCTGCAGAGGCACCATAGGCCAGTA